>NW_021940207.1:3801281-3838254 GCF_001715985.3 Manacus vitellinus | reverse complement strand
GTCTGCTGGGTGGTCGCGGTGCCAAGCTGCGTGGGGGCTTGGGCAGGGGCTGGGGCTCGGGCTCGGGCGTGATCCTCGGGGCTGCTCCTCGGGGATGGCTGAGAGGAGGCAGCAGCAGACGCTGTGGGAAACTTTTGGAGTACACCCGCAGGGTTTGGAGCAGGAGGGCTTTGGGGAACGTGCCCCGACCTAGAGGACACAGTCACGGCCTAGAGAGGACAATGAGGAGGTGGCCCTGGCTGCGGCGAAGGAAGGTGTGACCCAGCTGCTTCGCAGGCACACGTCCTTTCTAACCCGCTTTTGGTGTCCACCAAAGCCCTGGCTGCGCTCATTAATGGGTTTGTACTTAGACTTTAAAGCCCTCAGGAATTCTGAGAGCTGCGATGCTCCTAGGTAGCCCTCGCTGGCTGTGGAGGGAGGTGCAGGATGCTGCAGGTGGCCTTCCCTGTGTCCCCACCCTGTGCTGCTGCAGCAACCAGGACCGTGGTGAGCAGCTGGCAAGGGCTGGGGTGGTCAGGAATAGGTGCCACTGAGTTTCCATCTGCAGGACTCCTGGGCCTGAGGACAGCCGTGGTATTTGCTTCTGAAATTCAGATGACAAGTATCCATGCTTTATTTCCTGAAGGAATTCGCTGTATATACCTAACTATTAAAATTCATGACTTGGAAGTTTCTTGCTCCAAGATCTGACTCGGATGTCACTGTCTTGAAATCACTGTGGAAAGATCCACAAGCAGTAACTGTTGCAGCAAGGAATTGGTATTGATGTGTAAAACTATGAAAGGAAGTTTGCACCTGAAGTCTCAAAAAGCTCTGTGGTTAAGTCCTAAAAACAAAACATAATGGAGAAGCTGGGACAGAATGGCCACCCATTCTCATAATTTATTGTCCCAGGGCAGGCTCCAGATCTCTGATATTCTGCATAAACCCTGCATCTTCTGCTTCACTACCCACAGCAGAGACTGTTGCATGGTGGGACACTCAGTGCCTTAGGGTTATGCTATACCCAGAAGGGCCGTGAATTCACAGAGAAGGTCATGCAGGCAGTTTTTCTTTTTTATGTGTGTATTAGTTCACAGCACTGCCAAGGTGATCACACTGCACTCTTTTCAGTTGTGGTGGTGTTATGGAGAATTGTCTTAAGCCATTTGGGACTTAGTTGGTGAGAAGCAGCATCTTTTTATTTATTGCAGGATACAGGTACCAGAGCTTGTTCGTTCTCAGGCTCTGCTCAAGAAGATGCTATCAGCCTGCCTAGATCAGTAGGGGAGGCAAGGCCTGGGAGGTTGTTTTAGCCGGTGTATTAAAGGTCTGGATGCTGTTGGACTGATGTGTGGCGCCGGCTGAACTGGAATCCCTTTTATACGTTCACATGTCTGTGAATATGCTGCAGGATAGCTGCTGTTGTTTATCCAGAGAAGCTGAAGCAGACTCTTTTACATGTAGACAGGACTCTGCCAGATCCTGCAGTAACCTTTGCAAGGGTATCAAGGACTTAGACCACGTAGATAGAGCAGATGCTGACTGTGAGGAGCATCACAGTATCTCTGGAGGTGAACAGGCTGGGTCACAGCCAGCAGCACTCTGTTTCCAGGCAGATGCTCTGAGTCTGGAGATTGGGACAGAGGTGGGTATGGCAAGCCTGGGCAGGGCATGAAGTTGCCTTGGAGATTGGGCAAGATTTTTAAACACTGATTGAAAAGAGATCCATGATGAGTCTTTTGCCATTAGCCTCTTCCAAGTCTTTCTGTCTACAACAGATCTCTACAGGAGTACATGCCAGTAACGTTACTTGTAAACTGGGCATTGGAAGTAGGGAAGAACGGGGGGAAAAGGATTCTCTTTGACCCATGACTGAGGAATGTGGAGGAATACAGGGACTCTTTGGTACTTTATAGCCTGGCAAGGGTATTATCTGAAGTGACAGGACTTCTTCTTTTCCCCCTGAGGCTCCCGCTTACATGCTGTCCATGTGTCAAGGCAATTCTCTGCAGACAGCTGGTAGAGTGCAAAGTTTAGTAGTATTGCCTGCAGATGAGTCAGCAGAAGAGAAATAGCTGGTTCCTGTAAAGTGCAATGATCTTGTAGGCAAAGCAGCGCATGACAGTCACATCTGACTGTGCCAACGCCTCCCAGGTTCGGAGGGACGATAGAGCAGCCTTGGGGCAGGCGGTGCCACCCAGGGAGCTGTGGGTGTCCCAGGGCCTCGCTGGTCCCACTGCCAGTCTTGTGCTCAGGTCCAGGGTAGGAATTGAAACAGCCTTGAACTGGAGTATTTATCAAGTTGTTGCAGTCAGCTCTTGTTTTGCACAGGCTTTCAGTTTAAGTAGCAGGATTTATTTTGCTTTGACGTATAAATCTGCATGTGAAAAGCAGAAGAAATGGCAGGAGAAATCGTGCTGCTGATGTAAGTTTTCAGATAATATTCTTCAAGAAGTCCTTTGGGACATCAGAAGGCAATGCAGATGGGCCAGGTCCTCGTGCCATCATTGTGCTCAAGGTGCAGAAAGATCTGATCTTTCTGCAGGAGTTCTCTGACACCACCAAGGCTAAAAAACATCATTGCTGTCTATGAAGATGAATTGAAATAAGGCTTTGGCTAAGCAAGAAGATTTGCCGTGCCTATTCCGACCTTTTCCACCTGCCAGAGGTATTAACTTTGATGTTGTAGTTAAATTCCAGCTCTGACGGTGGTGTAGTTAATTCACACTAAGGAAGGAGTTTTACATTTTTCCCTGGCTATATATCTTCTTCCTTGGTGGTAATCAATGCTTGTCCTTTTTCCCTCCCAGAAGCAACTGCGTTTCAGTGGGATTCAGTGATTCCCTGACAGGGAGGGTGACTCTTCTGTCTGGTAGTCGACTGCTCCTCGCAGAGCTCGTACAGGTCTCTCTCTCTCAGTGAGCCAGCTGGCAGGTGATGCAAGGCCCTTCTTTGGTATGGGATATGCACCAAAGAAATAAGTTTAAGAAGCAAAGCCGTTAGTGTTTTGTAAAGTGGTGCAAAGACTGTGTTTTGCCCCAAATGGGACACTTCCAACCTTGCTCCTTGCAAGCAGTTTCTCATATTTAGCCATGGACTCACTAATGTAGGAGGGTGACACTTTAAAATAGAACAATGTTAATATTTTACAGCAGGGCTCTTTCTTCTGGTTATGCTTGGTTTCTATCTTGGAGTGTTCAGAGTGAGCTTTGAGAGTTGTCTTGTCTTTCCTCTTCCCCATCTGCTGCAAATGTAATTAATTTTAGAACAGGCAGTGTTTTATGCATTTGGGGAAGCAAAGCTGTGTCCTCATGTGTTAAGGTCAGCTAGAGATGCTGGATCCCATTGTTTGTAATTGTTTAGGATGCTATTTTTGTCACTTGGGTCAAAATGAAACATTCTAAGATTAGCAGCTTTATCGCAGTAAGGTGTGTTGTTTTTGGAAACACGTTCCCAGTTTTTAAGGAAGACAAGTTTGGTACTGGGAGGACTTACCAGAAATGCACTAGCCACAGCATAGAGGTTTTAAAGTTCCAAAGAGTGGTAAAATTATTGTTTAATTTCTGCATTAATTTGAGTAATTAACAGAGCTGCATCACTCAGGTGCTCAGCCCAGCTCTCCAAACATTGCAGAGGCTTCTTCAGCAACACCTAACTTGTAAGATCAGAGCAGATAGAGCATGTTTATCCCATCCTTGAAGCAGGTTTCTCAGTATATCGGGTAGAGTTGCTGCTGCTTTGTGGCTGGTACTGTCTCACCACTGCTGCTTATTTAATGCAAAGCCAGTAATAGAATATATGAAGTTGGAACCCATTCGCTTATGTTGTTTGCCATCATTTGACTACAAATACCCTGAGAGGTGAAAAAGTTAGTTAGGGTGGAGGAGAGCCAGTGGTTTGGGTGTGGGAGAGGCTGGAAGAAGCTGTTGGAGTTTTCTCCTGGCCTGGGACAGTGCTGCTGTACATCAGCCTAAAGCACGGTGTTGCCCTGTGCTGTAACCTGCAGTCTTTGTCTGGCCATGAGCTCTGCACCCAGCAGGAAGGTGATGGTGATAATTCAGCTGAGAAGTTGGTTGCTCTGGTGGGCTGGGCTCATGTGGGAAGAGCTTCACCTGGTTGTGTGTAGGGGCTGCTATGTCCGTACTTCAGCACCAAAACCTCTGCCAGTGCTTTTCATGTTTTGCTGGGCAGTGCTTCAGAATGTCTGCATTCAGCATGTGAACAAGCTGGTTAATTCTTTCCAAAGAGAAGGAAAGGGAGTGGTCACAGACCAACAGGGGACTTGAAGCGCAGTGAAATTATTTTGACCAAAAAACAAGAAAAGCTGCTGCTGTTTCCCTCACTTTTTCCATGAACATTGGGTTACTTGAGCCAAGGACAGATGTTCAATGCTTTTTGTGAACTGAATGATTTCTGCTGGGACCGTGGTGGTAAAGTAAATGACTGATACAGTGTGCTTGCAAGGTGACACTTTGCAAAATCTAAGAATGACTTGTGTCATACCCTGTGTTTTCACAGAGGCATTTTGGAATCTGCTGCATTTATAGCACCGATCTTGCCTGAAATTTAAATGTTTAGTTAAGTGTTTGAAGACTTGAAGCCAGGGTTGCAAACTCTTTTTGCCTGAGGTTGCTTTTGCATCCTCCCATATGTTTGTTGTTAGGAAATGGTAAATTAATTACTGGAATGGGGGAAACTTGGCAAGCTTGACTCACAGGCATTATGGAGTGAGTGCCGGATGGGTCATGCAGTTCTTAAGTGTTCTTGTGGTTGCTCTTCACTGTCGCTTTTATCTTCTTCACAGTATTTTTTGGCTCCCCACACACCTAAGATTCTCTTTTCCTGTTCTTAGTGTATTGTAGCAGGTCTAGCAGGGCAGCCAGGGATGCTTAGATCCATGTAGCCCCAGCCCAGTTCAGCTGTGTTTGGCTCTAGCGCTGTCCCTAAGGTGTTGTCTTGCTGATGCTCAGTGAGGAGAGTGGGATGTTTATGTGTTGTTTAACTGTGTTGGACTCCTTACTTTGGAACATTCCTTAACCTGGAGTCATTTGTGCTTGAGTAAGTCCGATCACTAAATCTGCTTCTTAACAGAGCTTCCACAAAGCACACTTTCCTTGGCTGCCAACAGCAGAGGTTTGCCAGTGGCCCTTAGTGAGGACAGTCCCAGCTCATTCCAAGCAGGAACATTCAGCAGAGCCCCTCTACTGAGGAAAAGGGTGGTATTTAGGGGGGCATCTGCCCTTTCTCATACCTTGCACTTGCCCCACCTAGCACATTCCAGCACACCCATAGCATGTGGGTGGAGAGACGTTTTAAATTCCACACTGCTCTTATTATTAGGGGGTTGAGGCATGCACGTAAGGATCATTCCTTGGTGGAGGGGTCATGCTGTTCTCAGGAACAGCAGGCCAGAAATGCCACTTGCTGCGCTGGAGAGGTGCACACTTCAAGTGAGCAAGAGACATAACGCTGCTCTTTAGTTTTTGCAGATCTACCACCCATTTCTAAATCCTGCAGCAGATGAAAAGGGAATATTTGCTGCCACACCTTCCTGTAAACCCGTAGTTTGGCTTCAGCTGTGTGAAGCTGGGCTTTCTAATACTCCAGGGCCCCTTTGGAATGGTATGGTGACTCCAGCTCAAAAGCACAGATAACTTACTTCCACATAGCTGTCACAGTTTCTGTCCCAAATTGGTGGTCTGTCTGTCTGTTCATCACAGAAGCAGTTCAGCTGTACCACCACTAATGACAACCTGGTACATAAAGTGCCAGAAGTCAGTGTGCCCTAATGTGGTGTCAGCAGCTGCTTCACCATCTGCTGAGTCACCACTGCGGTGGGGACAGGGGACAAGAGGGGAGCATGGTGGCAGCCATCCCAAAGTGAGCTGTCCCCACTGGGGAGCTGCAGCTTGGTCTTACACAAACAACAAAACAAACAGCAAGCCACCTAGTCATTTAAGTTCTGACCCCTTCCCTCACCCTTACCCTTCTGCTTAGGCCTGCTCCTTCCTCTCTTGAGGTTTCTACAGGGATGCAGCACACCCAGCCAGCTATCTTGAGGGGTGTAAAGGGTAAAGAGTCCAAATGAGAGCTGGGGGAGGGCTGAATGTGGACTGGGTGCACCATAATCCTTAAGTTGCTTTTCAGATATGAGAGTAATATAATTAGCCTTTTAGTAATGATTTGTAATTTGTATTGCAACTCTTGTTTCAGTTTCTCTCCAGCCAGCTGACTGCTGCACGCTTCTCTCTGCAGAACAGCTCTGAGTTGCATTAAATGATTCAGTATTCCCACCAGGCACTGTTTGTCAAGCCTTGGCAGCTGATGCCAAATACAACTGGCTAAGCCCCTTGTGAGGTAGCTGTGTCTTTGCACTGACCTTCTGTACACTGTGCCTGCTGTTGACTGATTCTGCTTTGGAAGAACTGACAAATATCTCTCTTTTCTTTCTTTTTTTTTTTTTGTTTTGATTTTTTTTGCCCCTCCTTCATTTTGTTCCAGTTCTTACTGGACGTGCTTGGCAAGATGGAGCCGCCAACCTCCTCCAGGCTGAACTCCCGAAAGAGAAGAAAAGATGGATCTGGCCCTAATGGGGCAACAGAGCTGGATGGAATCCCTCCAAAAATGTCCCGACGCTCACTCGTAAGTAAGCAGAGATATGAATTTTAGGAGCATGTGAGATCAGAACATTGAGCTGAGGTGGTTTGTCTGTGGACACAGAAAACAAGGGGGGGCAGAGGAGAAGAAGCACATGACAGTAGCTATCCTTCTTGCAAATCCAGTTTGAAATCTTCCTTTGTTCATACTAATAACATACTTACAACGTGAGCTTAAATTAGGTCTGAGGCAATCGCTAAGCTGCTTTTGTAGTGTGTCCGGCTTGTCACTTAAGCTGAAGTGGCACAGGCATGCATATAGATATCCATGGAGGAGTAGCATGTCGCTTCTGAGAGGTGTGTTTTGAGTGACCCAGTGGGAGGGAGAAATACTCCAAGCAGGCACATGGAACTGCAGGAGGGTCTGAGGTCTGTAAGAACCCACAGAAGTAATCTGTTGAATCCATGCTCTGAAGCACTGGGAAGATCACTGTTTGATTTCTCTTGGTCCGGAGAAAGACTGCGTTTATGCTCCTGGTACTTCAGGATTGTTCAGGAGCAATAAAAGTAAAAGCACAAACAACTGGAAGGATTTCTCCTAGATCAACCTTGGGACAGCTTTAGCAAGCTAAAGCCAGAGGGATCTCTTCTGAAGGGGGTCTGGGCAAGTTAATGCCAATGTAAAGGGCTGACTCTAACTTGTCCTTGCCACAATATTGCAACAATGGGCTTTTTACAGTTCTCCTCTGCCCTCTTCCTGGAGCTGTCCTGTGCATCACGTGTGCTCTGGTTGTTCTTTCCTTATCTCTATCAAAAGCCAGCTGCCATCCCTGCCACGTCGCACTGGGGTCTTAGTCCTTGGCAAAATAGGGTGATGTGTTGCAGCTTTCCTCCTCAATGGCAACATTTTGCTCTTCAGGACCTTCAACCCTGTCCCACAGCATTGGTGGTAATGAAGTAAGAGCAGTGCCAGCAGTGAGAACTGGGGAGGCAAGCATTGGGAGTGGAGGCTTGAGCTTGTGTGACTTATCCCACAGAGCCTTTATATCCTTGACTGTTGTCAACCCCACCCCTGTCTCTTTTAAAGACCCCATGTCTTTTCAATAAGGAAAGAGAAATGTGCAGGTTATTATTCCATGGGAGTCACTTGCTCTTCAAGTTGGTGCCTGTCCTGTATCAGAAGTAAAGCATCTGTCTACAAATAGCACAAGACAAGTGATATCTAGCCACTTTCTAAGCTTCCTGCCTGTTTTTTAGCCACAGGGCAAACACAGATCTCCTGTGAAAGATTTCTTTTTTTTCTTCCATTTGCAAAAGTTTTATTTATTATAGCAAGAGTAATAGTGTTGCCTAACTGTGAGATTACCTTGAAGCCTTTACCACTCCCAACTAAGCAGCTGGCTGGCAGAATGTTCCCCTGAAGCAGCAGGACTCAGCAGCAGATGGTGGTAACAAACCTGCTGACACATAAGCCTGTTGTACTGTGCACACCACGTTAGGTTCTGACCCTCCCAGGCCCTGCAGAGGAAGGGCAAGACACTGGCAGGACCTTTTGAGAACGTTTCTCTGTGTTCCTCTGATAATTTTGATAGGGCTTTTTTATGCTTTTGTTCCTAGCTACATATCAGGTGTGTGCCAACCAAACTACAAAGAATCTGGTTTTATTCACAAGTCCCAGATACAATGGCAGTGAAGAAAGGAGAGGCCTGCAGGCCTTAACTGACAGTAAGGATCCTGGCAGAGGAGGTGGTGTGTGAAACACGGAGCCTCAGTAAGTTAAAGGAGATGCTCAGCAGTATCAGTTTGCTTGAATGTAGTGGTCAGTGGTTGTTTTCCTGTGCTCTTTTCTATAAGCACTCTAATGAGGAATGACAGTAGCAATAATAGCAGTGGTTTTTCTGGTTGCAGTGGTGCTGGGCACCGTGGCAGGATTCTACAGGGGGACAGGAGGCCAGAGAGGAAACTGCTAAGACTTTTGCATCTTGAAGGTGTTATTGATCTGTAAGCTTGTTTCCTAGTGTTCTGACTCAGGAACGAGTTGTCCATTGCTGCCCCACATCTTCCAGCTAGAAGGAAATTTTGTTATGGGAAGGGCAGATGTTTTGTTTCCATTTAGAGCAGACCAGAAATGATGCCTGGACTTCAGCTGTTGGTTAAATGTACTGCTGTGGTCAAGCTAGCAAGTTAGAGTTGTTTTCTTGAAGCACCTGGAGTATTCTGCCTCAGGTTAGTCCCTCACTGTGTATGGCTCAGAAATGGTGAATGTAATATAATATGACAATACACACATTAGTGCTGCTGTTGGTATTGCTCTTCTGCTCACTCATCTACTCAAATCAAGGAGCTGTTACAATTTGTATGTCATGGCACAAGCACTCAGGCACAGCAGAGTGATGGTCTTTCTAGAGTGGACGTAGCTGGAGCTGCAATAGTGAGGTTTGAAGCTTGGCTTGTGCTGCTGTGAAGTGCCGTGTGTCCAAAGTCTGGGTTTAGCAGCTGCAGATCTGAGCCTCCGGTTTTCTTGGGTCCAGTATAACTTCTGTCTTCTAAACTCTACATTGCTTTCTCTCTTACTCTCTAAACTCAGGCTAATCACCCTGCAGGGCTGTTTTGAGGTTTTACACTAACTAGTCTTTTAGTACACGTGTCTGAACTGTGCAGAGACGCAGTGAGTCACTCAGTGGCTAGGACACTGCAGTGGCAGTGCTGCTGCTTTGAACTGCCCTCACCTTTGCATTCTCACAGCGAAACTTCCCTGGCTGTTTAGGGGCTGAGGGAACCGGCTCCGTTTTCAGATGAAGTGGAAATCGACTACAGCAAGCCATACATCAGAGTAACCTATGAGGAAGCGATGAGAGGGACCCCTTGTAAGTAAAAAAACCGGACTGGAAGGAGATTGTGTAAATGTTGGGGTTTTGGGGGGTGCGTGTGATTGTGATATCTCTGAGACCAAAACAACCTTGTGTGTTGGACCAGGTTTGCAGCCAATGACTTAGTTAATGCTTTGGTGATTAGATAACTGTTCCCATGTGAAATTGGGCCTGTCAGTACAACTGAAATTGTAGGTGTGAGGAGCTGTGCCTTCACCAGTAAGGGTATTTTGAAGCAAACGTATTTGTCTTAACTCTTCTTGTGCCACTGACAGCTACAGAGTAATATCAGATACATTTTGTGTACTACTTTGTCTGTGGTAGCTTGAAGTTAAGCACTTTAAAAGTCATCTTTTCTGATAGTCGAAATGGACAAGTGAAAAAATATACATATCTGAATGTCCCATTCTAGCCTGGATTTGAAGTAAAGTCAGTGTCATTAAACACAGTTGGCCAGCCTCACAACAACAATGTGGGAGAAACACTGTTCTCTTTGCAAGTCCAAAGCAGAGGCAGGACTGACTCCTGAGGAATGACTGCCCTCTCCTGCCAAACAGAGTGTGCAGATGGTGCCATCTTATTTGGCCTCTCTGTTATAGCTACAGAGACAATAAAAATGCTGCATTTCTATCTACCTGACCGCTGCTGACAGATGAGCCAGCTCAGATTGAGACCTGGCAGTGGTTTCCTGCTAGGGGCTCTGGAAATCCAGTGTATTTCACAGTCCACAATAATTTCCCAGCTGAAAGTCTCCAGAGCCTGCACAAAGGTCTCTTGATTTCAACACTGGTAGCTTTTCTGCCTGCTAGGACTAAAATACACTGCATGCTTCCTTGTTGCTGTTTATGTCTGTGCTCAGGAACTGTAGCTGCTGCAGGTACAGAGGAAAGGGAAGGATGTCCCAGCCAATTTCCAGAATGTGACTGTACATTCATAAAGGCTTGCCAGGACCAGCCTTCTTTTGGCATACAGAGAGCTTTTGCAGTCGCATATCTCCAGATCCTTGGCTCTTTGGAGCCTCCTGACATCTTCAGACTGAGGTCGTAGAATCACTAAAAAGTGGTTGCAAGAGGCTGTCCTCAAACTGACTCCTCTGCTTAGCTTGAACTTGACAACCCTGACCTTTGCATCAACTCCTCTTCCTGCTGCCCTCCAGGCTCTGTCTCTGGGTACCTTCAGGGCCCTCTCCAGAGCCCTGGGGTCTCAGCAATCCTGCTAGGTCTTATCTCTGCCCTGTCCTCACTGCAGCTTTGGTGTGCCTCTGCTCACACCACTTCCCTGAGCCTGTCTGCCTGACTAGGCTAGAGAGCAGCAGGCTGTTCCTGAGTGTGTCAGATACAAAGACTGTGTGGCTTTCTGTTACCAGCAGCAAGAGAACTGCAGTCCTGTATAGTCTCAAGACCAGAAGTCAGGGAGCCTCCCACTATTACATGGCAGGGCTAGACTATCTCACTTTACCTCTGTGCTGACCTCAAAGAGCTGAGCTACAATTTCCCCTGGCAGAGGTAGCCTGAGGAGAGATTTGTTCCTCCATATTTATTTATGGATTTAGCTGCTAATGCCAGAGGTTCAGCAGAATTGTGTCTGCTTTGCTTTGTGTAGTCCACCTTGTGTTTTGGATAGAGCCATTGGGTCTAGAGGAGGCAATGATGCTGGTGGGGGATTAGAACAGTCTGGTCCCTCAACCAGACTGATAGCTGTGGCAGCAGGCTGCAGAGGGGGATTCTCTAAAGGTCTTGAGATGCCATCCTGGCAGGCAGGAGGAAGTCAGGCACCTGTGAAACATGTGGGCCAGTTCCCTTCTGGTAGTTCACTGCTGTGAAAAAAAGTTTATTCTGCGTTTGGATTTCCATAGAAGGGAAATGTTCAGGGTTTGCTTTTCCTTAGGTCTCCCTTTATCTTGTTAGAGTGATATATGGTAGGCTTTCAGTCTGCCTTTGAATGTGATTGTATTTCAGCTCAGATGCATTTGTTTCCATGTGGGAAGACGGAGAGACAGCCATTTCTCTTCACAAATCTGTCCTGGCTATGGCTCTGTGTTCTGTAACACCCCCATGAGCTTAAGTAGGTCCTCAAATGCAGGCATGAGCAGCAGCTGCTTCTCCAGGAAGGCATCTTCACAACTGTCTCTCTGTCCCTTTGGCACAGTGGATCGCCCCGTCAGAGTTTATGCCGATGGAATATTTGACTTGTTTCACTCTGGACATGCCCGGGCCTTGATGCAAGCGAAGAACCTCTTCCCAAACACATACCTCATTGTTGGAGGTAAGGAGTGACCTTGTTGACTTTGGCTGTTGCAGGAGTACAGTTTACCTGCGTCTGTGGTTGTGCATACAGGGCTTTTGTCTTTGTGGCCTCAGTGGCTCTCACTGAGCTGGTTGTCCCAAATGTTGCTGGAGTCTTATTGCAATGTGTTGAGGGTTGGATATGTCTGCAGAAAGATTCCCTGTACCAGGTGAGTGCTTCAGGAAAAGATTTTTGATCACGCTGTTCTAATTTGACCCTTCTATTTTGTGACAGATACAGGTGAGTTGCACACCTGAGTATCAAAACGTATTAGGGATAACTGAGCATTTGACTCTTGAATAAGACAACTAAAGAATGAGTAACAGTCCTTCTGTGGCTGCTTGAGCTTTGTGTCATTTGTATTGCTCTGTAAGTCGCTCCCCAGCTCCAGCTCCCTGCTGGGGATTGCTTATGGGAATTGCTTAATGCCAGACAGATCCCCTTAGGAGCATGGAGATCAGAGTCATTTCTTGGGCATGTGCCTGGACACATGGAAGTCAGTGAGGCCCCATTTCTCCAAATAGAAGTTCACCGTTTAGGCTGTTAGGTCGTAAGTCTTTAGATGATGCCAGAAATATCCTGCTGAGTGCCTGAGGGGATCTGACACAGGTGTTTTAGCCAGGCTTCCTTCAAGAATGTAAGAGGAAAAAGGATACCCTTCTTCTGGCTGCTGCAGTACACGGGCCTCTGTCCAGGCAGTGCCTCTGTGCCCCTCAGGCTGTGCATGTTGTCTGTCGAGAGCTGACCCCTGGTCCCCTTGCACCAAGACTGAGACAAGAGGCCACAGCCCAAGAGAACATGAGCTCCAAGCTGGGAACAGTCTCACCCGCTCTTTATCATGTTTGTCTAGAACGTAAATACATCCAATACCAGTGAGACTGGTAATGCCCTGTTAACTTTTGAGTCTGATAATCAAATAAAACTCCCTCCTCAATACCTTGCGTTGCAGATTATGAAGAGTTGTTAATTTACTTTCTCGTAGAACGTAATAATTAAACTAACTTGATTTCCTGTGAATTCACCCTGTGTTTTAATACAACTTTCCAAGAACTCAACTGTGTTATGGCATTTTATGAAAGGGGAAGCTTAGACAATGGGGTTTTTTGTGGACTTCAGATTCCAAGCCTGAGACATCCATAGGCTTAAAAGCCCAGTAGGCCCCCAGGTGCTGTTTCATACAGGAGAGTTGTCTTCTGTGTTGGCTGGTTTTCTTGATAAGCGCTGTAAACTCTAGAGACCCTGAAGGCTTGGGGTGTGGGCTTGGGCAGAAATTCCCCAAACAGCCTGCCCGGAATTGCTCAGGAGTTTAGTGCCTTGTACTGCTCCCTGTTTCTGGTTCTTTGTGGCTGGAAGAGCTGGGTTTGGAAGTGCCATTGCCAGCCTCTGCCAGCAGCGATGTGTGCAAGATCCTTTTACTGTGAAGCACCGGGGTAAGTACATCAGGCTCACTGCTGTCTGCCTGTTTCTCCAGTCTGCAGTGATGAGCTGACCCATAACTTCAAGGGCTTCACGGTAATGAACGAGAATGAGCGGTATGATGCTGTGCAGCACTGTCGCTATGTGGACGAAGTGGTGAGAAACGCGCCGTGGACGCTCACGCCCGAGTTCCTGGCAGAGCACAGGGTAATTTGTGATATCTGATCTTTTTGGAATTTTGATTAGCCTCTTGTCTGTTCACAGCAAGAATTCATCCTTGAGGGTGACCTCTGCCTGAGCAAGCTCTTTCTGTTGGAACTCCTTGACTATAGAACGAACTGGGTTATGGGGATCGAGTGGGTTTCTTGGGAGACTAGAAGGTTTTGCTGAGTTGGCAGGTAATGTTAAAATAAGGTAGAGATTGTGACATGGTGAAGAAGCCTGAGAGGGTTCTTGCTGTTCCAGGAGAAGTTGGTGCTGGGTAGAGATAGGTGTGAAATGCAGTAGGGAGAGGATAACATGGGTTGGAAGGGATTTCTGGGGGGTGTCTGGTCCAACTCCTTGCTTACAGCAGGAGCAGCTTACATTTTCATGAGCTTCCCTGCAGCAGGAGACCAGGCAAGCTGCCTTGAGAGTCTTTTATCAGTTGGTGAGATAAAGTGAAAGGAATCTCTAACATCTGTTGAACTACTTTGAGAGGTGAAGGAGTCTCCAGGGGAGACTTGTTGCCATTAACAAACCATTTCTCTGCGGGGCTTAAAAAGCTGTGTCCTTATTCCCAGGCTTTCCTTGCCTCTCTGGCGTGTGCTTACAATTGATAGGCAATTGCCAGTGAGAACTTGGGACTGCTCAGTGTTGCTTTCTTGCTGTTCTCTGTCGCACCCGTGGAGGTGTTGAGCCAAAAATTACCAACCTGTGACAGAAGCAGACCTGCACATTCAAGATAAAATGTTGACTCACTTTCTTAATTTTCAGATCGACTTTGTTGCACATGATGACATCCCCTATTCCTCTGCTGGCAGTGATGATGTCTATAAGCATATAAAAGAGGCAGGTGGGTCTGAGTCAGATTCCCCAGGGCTTCCTGTCAAAGATCTGCTGTAGTTTCTCCTGTACCTGTGTATGGGAGGACTATTTATGCCTGGGGAAGTGGCACTGCCCCTCTGGGAACAAGGTCTGCCCAGGAGGCTCTGAGGGCAGGAAGAAGCAGCTTTAGGCCCCATTTCATATCACTAGGACTGACCCATGTCCCAGGCCATGCATGGCCCAGCATTAATTCCTAGTTCCAGTCTAGCTGTGATTGAATTAACTGCCACCTTTTGAAAACGTACTGCAGTTTGTCTTACAGATTCTCACAAATGGGGAATTTCATGAGCTTAGCAAAGGGGCTCCTCTAACTGTTTGCTGTAAAATTCACTGGGGGTGCAGCTTTCTTATACTATCCAAACTTAGCCCTCACAGCGTGTTATATTTCCACCCACTAAATTGTAGGGTCCCTTGTCCCCACACTATTCTATATGCAGTGGGTTATGATCAATAGTCTTTATACCAGCTAAAGTAAAGAACTTTTCATTAGAATACCTGGTATTTTGACAGGGTTTTGACAAGCTGTGGTCTTACTTGGGTCTTCCTTATAGTCCCAGAAAGGAGGACTCTGGTATTGTACATTCAAGGTCAAAGATGTGGTGATGGGAGGACAGTTAGGAAAGTTGCTCTTGACAGGAGAGATTGTTTCCTAGTAGAGGTGGCAGCAGCTTTTTGCCATGTGTCTTGCTACAGCTGTCTTGGGTCCTATTCCCCAACTTTAGGCATGTTTGCACCCACTCAGAGGACCGAGGGGATCTCAACGTCAGACATCATCACACGGATCGTGCGGGACTATGATGTTTATGTCAGACGGAACCTGCAGCGGGGCTACACGGCTAAAGAGCTCAATGTCAGCTTCATAAACGTGAGTTGAAGGGGGTCTCAGCACACACTGCAGGGTGTGAAGATGCTGAGTCTTGTCTAGTGATAGCACAGTCCTGCCACATGCCAGTAAAAGGCCTGTCTGCAGAGCTAAGCATTTGCACCAAACCAGCATCCTTGGAGTAGAAATTAAACTTCTTCTACCCCTAAAATCACCTCAGGGACCCACCCAGAGGAACTGGAGATTTGCTAATACTGCTCCATTGTCAGAGATATCCTGGTGACATTTTACCTATTGAAAGAGCTGGAGAGAGGGTGTGTGACGAAATATGTGCTTTCTTGAATTGAATGAAAAGTGGGTTGTTTTTGGCAGCAGCTGCTGTCTCATCTCTCTCCTATTCCGTCAGCCACCTTCTTAAGGTCATTTGTTAGGATAAAATCTGATCCTGTTCCCACTGTACTGTTCTCTTCCTGGAGCTGCAGGAATAGTAGTAAGCACTTGAGTAGGACAGAAGGACGTGCCCTGATCCTCTGCTGAGCAGCTCTAGCCCACAAACAAAATACATGGCATAAGACACTTCTGATGTTAGAAATAAAGTAGTAAACATTTTTTTATCACTCAGATACCGTGCCTGTGAACAACAATGAAAGAGGAGAGGTAACGGCTGCTTAGCCTCTCTTTGGCATGTAACTCTGCCTCTGTTTAAAAACACCCAGCAAAAAGCCTGGTGCTGTTGTGATATGCAGACAGACCTACAGCAGGTCACTCAAATCTAATCTGTATGTTATATAAATATTTCCTTCTTCCATGCACTCCTATTAGATAGTGCTTATCTCTCACTTTAGCCTTGCTCTGTGTGCTGTGCCAGTGCCTGCCACAAAGTGTCTCACAGCCCCACTGTGTCTGCCATGTAGTCTGGGGAAGAAGTGTCATGGAAATGAAGGAGAAGTGTCACCAGACTAATGGAGATGCTGAGTCTTAAGCAGCAGTTCAGTGTAGTAACACAGAGCAGAAGTGGTCACCACTGAGATTTAGTGAACTGTGTTCTGATCCACCACTTACTGTGCAGGAGAAGAAATACCACCTCCAGGAACGTGTGGATAAGGTGAAAAAGAGGGTGAAGGATGTAGAGGAGAAGTCAAAGGAATTTGTCCAGAAAGTGGAGGAGAAGAGCATTGATCTCATCCAGAAGTGGGAAGAGAAGTCCCGAGAGTTCATCGGCAATTTCTTGGAGATGTTTGGTCCAGAAGGCGCGTTGGTAAGGAGGTGCTCTGGGAAAAGGGGATCTTGGAGAGATCAACGCTCGTTGTAGGGCTTCTGCAGAGTCTGCAGAGCAGAGGTTTAGGGTTTAATTGCGGTGCTCAGTGTGCTGCCTGTCTCCAGACAAGTTGTCCCAGGCGTGGGCAGCCTGTTTTCAGGGAGCCGTCACCATTGCCAACTAGATAATGCTAGTTATGGTTGTAGGTGAAAAGTTCCTCTGTCGCATGAGCTGGCCTGTCAACTCCAGCTTGTGCCCTGTTGGCTACTGAGCTGCCAAGAGGATGGCAGTCACTTTGTCACTGGCCTGGGATGAGTCTGAAGCTACTTGTTTATGCCAGGCTTTCCTGTGCTGCTGGGTAAATATCACAGGCACTTCGTGTTAGAAGTGCTTGAAAATGTGTGGTGATTACTCTGTGTGCAGTTTCCAAAGCCCAGAGTGATGCTGGGGCATTTTCTGCTCTTACATTGCACAAAGTAATGAAGGGACACAACTCTTGCTGCACAACTGTAAGTAGTGTTCATTTCCATGACTGTTTAAACTGTGCTAACTGTCTTCCTGCTTCCATCACTAGAAACACATGCTGAAGGAGGGTAAGGGCCGGATGCTGCAGGCCATCAGCCCGAAGCAGAGTCCCAGCAGTAGCCCCACACATGACCGCTCCCCATCTCCCTCCTTCCGCTGGCCCTTTTCCACCAAGACTCCTCCTTCCTCACCCGCCAACCGCTCCAGGAATGAGTCTGCAGTCACCTATGACATCAGTGAGGATGAAGAGGATTAAGCTACCTGCCAGGATTTGCTGTGAACTGCTAATCGCAGAATCCTAGGTCCAGACCCAGCGGGGAACTCTAAATGAGCAAGAGAGCCATAGGAACAGGGCTGACGGTGAGCACAGGGCCTTGGAGGCACCCGTTGCTCTTAGCAAGGGCTGCTGCCTGGAAGCACATTCGAACCTCCTCTCCCTTCTTCTCCCCAAATCCCCTTTTTATTGTTTACGTTCTAGTAGTTTCCAGGGTGAAGATGGCTTTTATATTTTAAAAAAATACTCGTTAAAAGCGCAAAGAATAGCACTCTAGCGTGGCTTTTGTTTTGGTTTCTTTTCCCTTGTTAAATCTCCAGGCAAGAGGGAGAGTGGGAATATCCATCTGTCTCTTCTTTCCTTCAGCTCCTCTGTCTTATCCCCCCACCCCCAGGCAGTATCTGTGCCACTGCCAAACGGAAGACCCCTCAGTTCCTCAACCAGCATGACCTCGAGGGCACTCACAAAGCAGTGGTGTAACAAGGCTTCTAGGAAATAGAGACCTCCCTGCTGGGCTGGAGCGATAGCAATCTATCCAGCAGACCCTGTAATGCTCACATGCCTCTAAACTGAGCTTCCCAGTGTGTCGCAGTGAGGGCGTGCTGGGCAGGGGTACCAGCTTGGCACGCAGGAGTTACACCCAGGAAGGACTCATGGCACCGTAGAGTGGCACACCCCGTAAAGCATGCAGCATTCACAGCTCCAAAGTATACAGGGGCTGCAGGGGAAAGGCCTGTCCAGCTAACCTCAACAAGACTGCTAAAATTGAGCCCTCAGTTGCTGTTGGAGAGAAGAGAATGAATCTTTGCTTCAGGGCACTTGCTGTCTATGCCTTTCCTTGGGTGTGTGAGAGCCCATGTCGGAAATGAATGTGTGTACTCTTTTGAGAAGTTCCTTGTCCCAGTCTGTGGTGTGTTATACGTGTCACTGTCTGTGCAGACGGCCTCTCAGCACTGCTCTGTGTGTGTTTGTGTTTCAGTTTCTGTGCTCTAAGGGCCAGAGCAGTCCTTTACACTGGTGCTGTGAAGTCGCTGTTCTAAGGGCAAAGCAGCCAGTTTTCTGTCCATGTCAATGTGTGCAGCTGGACAATGAAGGGCACGTTTTACCCCCATGAAGGGTCCCAGTTCATGTGACAGTTACCTGGTTTGTGCAGCACATGCACATATTGGTGCAGGCTCACTCTGATCCTTGAGGCAGGCCAGAAAGAGCATCAGAGAGTGCTGCAGCTTTTTTTAAGTCTTTAAACGTGTAATGCTTGTTTGAATCCATGGTCCAATTGTGCCTGCTGTCGTGTCTGTGATACACACTGAGCTTTGTGGGCTGCAGCTCCCCGAGGGCACTCGCCCTCCCGTGCCTGAGCAGAGCAGGTCAGTGCACTGTCCCACAGCCAGCGCTGGAGGGACTGGCCTTGCTGTGGAGTTGTGGAGCTCCCACTCACTTTTCTGTCAGGTTTGCCTGTGATTCCGTGGTCTCTGGGTGGAGCTGCTGAGCCGAGTTGCCCGTACCCTGCAGTGCTGGGAGCAGAGGACAGCTCAGAGCCCGGGAGTGCAGCAGTGCAGCAGTGCTGCAGGGAGGTCTCCAGATCGGGATGTGAGGCTTGGGAAGCAGCAGGTGCAAGGAGGAGACTCATCATGTGCTGCCACAAGCTGTGCACGATATGATGCTTCCAGGGTACATGGTGGTCCTGTGGTAGGAACAGGCTGCAGCTTCTTTCCAGCTTTTATCTTGCTGGTCCTTTGTCATGCTGTCCAAAGGGCTTGACAGAGACTCTGTGCTTCTTTTGAGTTCAGAGCCAGTATGGGAAAGGATATTTTGGGGATCCCTAATCTTCCACTTGGACTTCTTTCAGCAGGGATGTGTGTGGCTGTGGGAATGTGGCTGGCTGCTATGGATTTTAAGCTGTAAGGAGCAAATGATGGTCACTTGGTAGAAGCCAGTTGTTAATCCTCTGGTTTATGAGTGGTAGAGCACTTACTTTTTGTCATCCACACTGTCTCTTCCCTCATCTTCCCCACCTTCCCTTTCTCACCCTTCCCTCAGTATGGGTGTTGCATTGCTTTCCTGAGCTGGATCACGAAGGCCAGGCTGCTTTAGAGCCTTACTACTGTTTAAAACACAAGTTATGCAACAGTGTTCTATAAATTTGGATAACAGTGGTGTTTTGGATGGTGGCTTATTCTGCAGGGACCTTAACATATTTGGTCTCTCTGCAAAACCTGGGGTGCTCAGTAAGAAGCCAGCCATGGTTTTACATGTAGCTTGGAATAACAGAGCTGTTTCTTGTAACCAATAATCCCTGCTTCCTCCTTGCACTGAAATTAAATTGGACACTCAAATCCCGATCTAGTCTTTTTTTCTTTTTTTTTCCTTTGTTGTTTTGTTTTTCTCATGGATTGCTAGACCAGCGCTGTCATGTCCTATCAGGAATAGGACATTGATCTTTCAGCAACACATGTGACCAAGTTTCCCAGGATCATCTTGTTCCCCACAGATATACCCAGTGCTGCTGCTTCAGGGCTGTCCTGCTCACCCCTAACCCATCCCTCACTCTTCAAAAGAAGCATCCAGAAGAGACATGCTTGAATTAAGCATGAAGTAAGAGGTACAGTGGGAAAATAAAATTTTACTAGCATGCAATGAAGAACGTGTGGAGTTTGATGCTGCTAAATCCAGAGTCTACTCCTGCGAGACAGCCCTACCTCACTTTCTCTGTAGAGCTGGCGTAAGCCTCTAGGAGGGGATTTTCTGATGGCAGAGAACAGCAGCAGGAGAATAGAGCTGAAAGATGCTAAGGATGCTGGTAGAAGCAAGAGCATCAGAGGGTGCTGCAACTTTTTAGGATTTTAAACATGTAATCTGTTCATTTGGAAACACGGGCTATGTTGTGCCTGTTGTTCTGTAATGAACACTTGGAAGTCAAAAGACTGCCCAGTGGTTTCTGCAAGTTGCAGTTGTTCCTAATGTCTGTCCCCACCTCTGTTCTAAGTGTAGAGCAGATACTGGTACGGGGGCAAGGCTGGTTAAGGCAGCATTAACTACTTGCCTGTGTTACAAAGGCTCATCGACGCTCCTCCTTTTGCCTGGCTCCAGGCTGGCAGGTGTGGATGCTCCCTTCTGTGCTCTCAGGAGCAGCTACTGCCATGGAGAACGTGCCCCAGGGACAGGCCAGACCCATCCAGAGGTCTTAGGAGAAATCACCATCACCCTGGCCTTGCCTTGGCTCTGGGACCCCAGGCAGCAGCACCCAGAGGTCATTGTCACAGCTGGATGTTGGGCACCCCATGATGGTCCCATTCCATGGCTGTGCTGCTCTGGACTTCATCCTCCTCCCCCGTATGGAGTCATCTCCCACCCAACCTGGGCAGAGATAATATGAACCCAGTCACCAACACAAGACTCAAGTACAAATTCACCTTTACTCAGTTCTAGACAAGAGCCCCCATGCTGGAGGCGGCTTCACTGACCCCCTTGGCTTGTGGCTTTCAGGATTCAGACCCTTTCACTCGGTCCCAAGATGCTCTTTCCCCTTCTGCCTCCTCTGCTGCCTGCAGCTCCCCAGGGCCAGGGGAGGAGATGGTTGTACAGGGCAGACCAGCCCCTCACCCCACTCTGCCCCTTGGCACCCCAGTTTCTCCCTCCCATTCACGCCTTGACGTCAGGGCCCGTGGGTGCAAAGCCGACGGGCTGGTAGCCTGGCTTGTCATCCCGCTTGCGGTAGTACATCCGCGTCAGCACTGCCAGGAGGAAGGTCTGTGGGATCAACAGCTGCAAGTTCATCTCTGGAAAAGCAGAAGGGTCATTTGAAGCTGCCACCTTCCACCGTGCCCCCTCCCCACGCCGCACCATGTGACAGAGGGGCCCAGCCAGGAGCACAGGATGCCATTCCCCGTCTCCCGACTTACGCTGCGATCTGGCCTTGGAGGAGAAGGGCGGCGAGCAGGCGATGCTGCCATTGTTGGCCAGGATGCTGAAGATGGCAGGCTGCAGTGCCGTCAGGACGAGGAGGAGCTGCAACCACCAACACCACAAGTGGTGGGGGCTGCACCACTGCCAGGATCCCACCCTTCACCTTTCCCTCTGTCCTGCAGCCAGATCGGGCTCTCTCCCAGTGGTGGCTCCTGTCCCACCATCTTCCCCCATGCCACCTCATCCCATCTGTGCTGCAGGAGGGGGCTGGGCAGGATAGGGGCTCACCTGGAAACAGGTGAACTTGCCCCGGATGTTCTGTTCAGCCAGGTGTTGGCGGGCCTGCCGGAAGAGGATGCCCAGGGCCCACAGCCCGAAGATGGTAGAGGCACCAACCAAGGTGTTGATCCAGAGGGCCACACTCTCTGCCGAAATCTGTAGGGGCAGCACACAGAATATATTCCTGGGCTGACAAAGCTGCTGGGAAAGGTGAGAGCAGGTGGAGGCTCCCTGTCTAGGACATTGCCCTGCCCATCCCTGTGCCCTGGCACTCACGTCAGCAGGGTTATAATTCCCATCGGTGTGCAGGACCAGCCCCAGGAAGACAGCAACTGCCCTGCAGAAGGCATACTGGAAAGTCCCCAGCATCATCAGTTTAAGCTTTTTCCTGGCATGGACAGAAAGACCAATAGCACTCTGAGGTCCCCAAGCCCCTGCCCAGGGACTTCTCTTCAGCCCAGCAGAAGCAGGGGCTGAAAGCCCTCCCCAGGGGCAGGGGTTTATCCCAGCTCTCCCTCACCTGTTCATGGTGATTTTGGGCAGGCAAGGGCAGCAGCAGCAGCAGGGCCCAGTGCTGACCACCATGGGCACATCCTCCAGGGTGCTGAGCACTGCCTCCTTCCCCCCAAAGCCCTCTACCATGACCTTCATCATGAGGCAGAAGCAGATGGCAAAGTACCTGAGGAGGAGGGGGAGGAGGAAGGCAAGTTAAGCCCCATGGGCTTCACAGTGCCCCTGCCCTGGGGTGGGTGATACTCACGTCGTGGTAGCCATCTCCACCACCATCGTGGAGCGTGGGAACCACAGTCCAAAGCAGCTGACCACAGACACAACCTGGGGGAACACGAGCTTGGCACACTGACACTGCCCCCTCCTGTGGGCTGGCACCCCTTGGGTGGCCCTGGCCAGCCGGGGTGATGCCCCCACCACCACCCCAAACCCGAGCTCACCGTAGGGGCCGAGCTGCTCCAGCGAAGGGTCTTCATCTTGATGGGGCAGCGGATCTTGTGGGTGAGGTAGAAAGCCTGTTCCACAAAGATCGTGACCGACAGCAGCGTCATGATGGTGCAGAGGCCCATGATGGTGAGTTGGGTCGTGTCCAGCTCTGCCAGGGAGGGGGGAGAAGCCATCTTCATCCTGTCCTGTCCCTCCTGGGGCTCTACTGCAGAGAGCTGCACCCCAACCCACCACCCCACAGGTTTGGGAAGCTCTGCCACACCGTGCACGTCTCACTGTGCCAGAGCTGGCACTTCTGACCTGCTGCTCCCTGTCCCCTGTCACCTGCCCCAGTGCTGACCCGTCCTGGGCCATCCCCATCCCTGCAGGCAGGACTGTGGGATGGGAGGCTAAGACCCTGGCAGCACCACGCTGCCTCCCCCTTCCTTGGGGCTGCTCCTTGCTTGCAGCTGCTACAGCCATCCCACCACCTTCATCCCTTGTTGCTCCTGCCAGCAACAAGAGGAGGGTGTCCCCAACCCTGTCCCCCCACCTACGGTGCACCAGTTGCCGGGAGGTGGGTGGCAGGGAAAAGCAGGCTACTGGCACGCTGTAGTTCCTGATCAGCATCTCCACCAAAGTGTGGGAGAACCTGTGGAGCAGAAGGGAGTGCTGCACAGACCCACAAGGACACGGGGACGCCCAGCCCTGCAGGGTCCCTGCAGTCCCCTGGCTGACTTGCCTCACCCACAAGTGACTCCCTTCCTTAGCAGATGGAATAATCCAAAATTCTGCTGCAAAAAGTTAGATTTGCCTGGCTGAAAAGCAGCATGGGGGGCTCCAGCACCCACCTGGGGTCATCTGCCAGCTCGAAGGTCGGATCCATCCTGCTCTGCTCTCTCCGGCTCGGTCCCAGTGGCTGTGGGGCTGCTCGTCACCGCCTGCCTCAGCTCCCCTCGCCGGCCCACGGGGTCAGAGTCCCCAGGGCAGGGACCGTGGGCGGACGCCGCGCCTCGTTCCAGTTTAACCAGAGCCTCCCGTGCTCTCCTTCCTCTCCCGCTGCTGCAGCCACCCTTTTGGTGTCCCGGCCCACAGAGAGCCTCGGCCGCCCGGTTATCGACCCAGGGACCGGGAAGGCGACTGTCACCCGTGCCGGCAGTCCTGCGTGTCCCAGGACACCTGTGCTGGGGTGACACTGCTGCATATCCCCAAGGGCAGCCCAGAAATGGGCTGGTGGTGCCATGGAGGGTCCAGGACGTGTCCTTCTGTCCCCTCAGCAGCGGTGGCAGAGTAGGAGGTGATGCCACAGGGCGGTGGGAAGCTCACCAGCTCCTGTGCGGCTCTGCGGGCCCTGTGAGGAGTTTGTGGTGGCTCAGCTCCAGCAGCCCCGGGGCTGAGCCCTGCAGGGAGCAGCTCCCACGGCACCAGGGGGCAGGGCTGGCCCAGTGCTCAGCCCCGGCTCAGCACCCTGGCCTCTGGGGACAACAGCAGAGCCTCGGCCTGAAGAGGGGGACAGCGGGCTGGAGGTGGCACACTGAGTAGGGAGCTGAGGTGTTAGGAGCAGCGTATCCTTGTCTTAGAGGGATCTCAGCACCCTCATGGATCCCAGGGGTGTCCACGGCTCCAGGTGTCCTCCCAGCACCCCAAGGAAAATGAGTACTGGTTTGTACTGGGTCCCTTTGGAGCTCTCCACCCTTTGCCCCTCTGGCAGTGGGCTTCTGCTGAAGCCAGAGTGGCACCGGGACCCCAAATGGGTGCCCTGCATCTTGCTGTGGGAGCAGGATGCTGCCATTTTCATGGGAATGGGGTGGTGAGGTGGGGCGATGCCTCAGTTGTTATGGGAAGGGGATGGGGAGAGGAGAGTGTTGCTGTGGGGGCTCTGTGCATGTTAGAGGTGCTGCGCACACCTGGCCCTCCCCTCCCCTCAGCCCCATTAACCAAGCCCCATATCCCTGTCCCTACACACTGTACACGCTCCCTATCCTGCCCCATATGCTGTACCCCCATACTAACCTGGCACACTGCACGCTGCACAGCCAGCCCTGTGCACTCACACACACACACACACACTTACCTGACTTTGCACAAGCAAACCCCCCACAGGGGGTGACCACAGCCCTGGGTGCTCCTGGACCCCACATGGTGCAGGGACCCTATGGGGGCCCCCCCACCCAGCACCTCTGTGCCACACCAGTATCACCACCAGTGTCTGGCGGTCACTGCTATGTCACGGCAGGCCCGCTCTCCTGCCTCATCTACCTGGTGCTCATCCCCCTGCAGTCCATAACCACAGGCATGATCTGCACGTATCCGTGGCCCCAGGGAAACAGAGCCCTGTCCCAGCACGCACGCACACGTGCTGCACAGTGTGCTGTGCACACAGGCTGTGCAGGAGCCTGTTCCCCTGCCTGCACACAGCCCTGGGGCCAGCAACACCCATGGGTGCCCACTGCAGGGGGGCACACAGTGGTCCCCTTGTCCAGCACACCTGGGTCTGTCTGTCCCTGACTCTGCTCTAGCACCATCATGACCCTCCTTGTCACTGAGGTAGCACCAAAGCATGACTGAGCCCTGGGTCCTCTGCGTTCCCCAAGCACAGCACACCCCGAGGTGCCAGGTATGGCTGTGGGGCATGGATCATCCTGCCAACCTGAGATGGGGATGCAGGACATGACTGGACTCCAAGCTCAGAGCAGGGGGGCAGCCCCACATATTGATGCTCTGCATGAGCTGGTCCCACCATGCATGCACACACATGCAAGGAGGTTTCCATCATTGCACACGCTCCCCTCTCCATCCTGTCTTGGTGCTGGATGCACCGGTGACACCAGCAGCACTGACCCACCTCCACCAAGCCCCCAGCCCCATCACCCTGCCCAAGACCACCCCATCCCACCCTGCATGGGGCCAGGACACATCCACACACCATCACACCATCCTGCTGTGGACACGACCCCAGAGCTGTCCCCTGGGGACATGGAGGGCTCTCACCCCTGCAGTTCATGGCACTGAGCCCTCGCTGCCCCAGCAGGACAGGACGTGCCTCCAAATTGCCTGCTTCGACCTGTCCCGGGAGCTGGTGGAGATAGGTGTGGAGAGGGGGGACGCAGAGGGATGGGGGAGGCCAGGATCCCCCCAACTTCTTATTTACTGCAGCCCCTACCTATGCTTGGTGGAGGGCACTGTCCGTGGAGGAGCTTCCAACACCACCCCCTCCCCACCCATCCGCTCCTGGAAACGGTGAGAGGGTCCTTGTGCTGCCCACGGGAAGGTTCCCAGACCGTCTCTGCCACCGTGGTCGGGTGAGTCCTGGAACTCGGCACCGCGCTCTCGGCTGACCCTCTGCCTCCCGAAATGTGCCGCGTCCCCTGCCGTCTGTGGTTATAACTGCACCGAAAGGGGAAGCAGTACTCAGCTGGTTGAAAGCTTCTGTTGTGGTGGTGGTGTTCATTCTGTTTTGTTCTATATATATATTTTAGTAAAGAACTGTAATTCTTTGTTCTACATTTTTGCCTGAGAGCCTCTTAGTTTCGAAGGATAATAATTTGGAGGGAGGGGTCTTCTTTCCATTCCAGTCAGGTTACTGCCTTCCTTGGTAGACATTTGTCTTTTTAAACCAAGACAACCAGTCAGCCTTCTCCACACAGGCTGCTAACACGGCCAAAAGGTGGCAGGATGGGCAGGAGCCAACAGGTGAGCATCCTCTGGCATGGGCAAAAGTGGGGGGCAACAGATAGATCAGGCTCCCACCAACTCGACCTCAGCCCCAGACTCCCAGGATGCCCCTGGGCAGAGCAGCCCCAGTATAGGGAGCCCCTTTCCTGCCAAAAATCCCTTCATCAGAGAGGGAAAAAGGAGCACTGAGACGGGAGCCATACACCTACCAACCCAGGGCAGGAGTGGTTTGAAGGCCCACGGCTCCCTCAGAATGGAGGTGGCTGTTTTGCCCTGAGAAGCTGTCGGAGAAACCAGCAGCAGTGGTGGAAAATCTCCCCATTTGCTTGATTAGCTCTTTTATTCTAAACAAAACTCTTTGACCACTGAAACTCTGCCCCCAAAAAATAGTCAAGCAGACCCTCTTGGCATGCCAGCATCGCCCACGCTGCTGCTGTGTCAGCATTCCCCAATACTTGGAAAATCCCTTGAAATGCAAATATTTGCATGGGTTTTTATACAGTTTTCCACCCATTTCTAATTCCCTGTGGTTATGGCCAGAGGAGCTGACCTTGGTGGGCGCAGCAGGCTCCCAGCCAACCATCTCCAGCTTCCCCATGGCCAGGACATGTCAGGGCATGCAGATCCTGCTGGCAGTCATAAGGCTGCTGCCACCATCTGCCTTCAATGCCCCACCACAACCCACAACCTCCCAGTGCGATGGCCTTGGCTGGACCCCTGCAAATCCATCAGCGTCACAGCACAGGACTGGAGAGGGGTCCCGGACCTTCGACCATCCCCCTGCAATGGTCAGCGTGGGGAAGTGACAATGCCCCCGGCCCCAGCACAGCAGGAATGGGGCCGGCTCCCCTCAGCCCTGGGTCTGGAGCTGCCCACTGATAGGGATGGCAGGGAGCCCTGCCCATGGATGGCCCGCAGATAAGGCCCAGGTGCTCCCCACCGATTGCCCTCGGAGGCAGCTGGTGGGGTGGGAGCTGCTGTCCCTGGGAGATATGGTGAGGAGGGAGCATTGAGCAAGGAGGGCAGGGGGGCTATTACAGGGGTACGACACACCAAGCCCCTGTAGGTCCCCTTCTCTGGGGACAAAGGCACCCTGAGTGCCCTGACAGCCCAGCTGGTGTGGGACAACATGTAGAGCCCCTGGCAGAGCAATAGCTCCCATCAAATCCTACCCTTCCCAGTGGCAACCAGTCTCTCTGACACTGGAAAACATCTCCCAGTGCCCTGCAAACCCACAGCACTGCATCACGGCTCACTGCAAGGCAGGGTCAAGGACCCCACCATGCCTCAGCTTCCCCATCTCTAAAATGGGGCATGAGGGCATAGAGGGCTCAGTTTCTCAGTGCTCTGATGCCTGCGGAGAGAACCATGCCAGGTGTTATTTATAGACTGAGTTGGCATTTCAGATGGGGACAGGCCCTGAGAGCCAGCCAGCTGCCTCCAGTCTCTGCCTCAAGGTCACCAGGAGAAATGCTGGCCTTGGAGGGGCTTGGGGTAGGAGTCTTGCTGGCCTCAGCCTTTCCCTTCTGTGAAGGGAAAATCCCCTTCTGCCAGCATGAGGCAGTAAGGATCATTCCCACTAAATACACCCGCTCCTGAGCCTCCTGCCTGGCCATGGGTGATGGGACACGCCAGTGAGGTGGCTGTGATGGGGGAACGAGACCGGAGGTGTGCAGGAGGAGTGCAAGGGAGAGCTGGGGATTTTTGCTAACCAGAAGAGCACACTGTTTCACAGAAAATCCAGCCCCCGGATGTCTCAACTTCTTGAGAGGCAGAAGTGATGCAGAGGGTGTGTGAGCAAGATCCTCCCATGCCCTGCTCCCTGCCAGCTCTGACTCTCAGAAATACTGCCCAGCCACGGCCATGGGACCAGCTCCTGTGCACAGCCCTGATGACACTGCCAGGGACCCTCCTGTTCCTTCCCCAGACAGAGCTGGATACTACCATGGATGCTCCCACCCTGACCAGGCTCCTGTGCTGCCAGGTTGGAACAACCAGGGCATCACTGTGTCTGTCCCAGAGCACTTAGAGGGGTGACCCCCAGGGAACTGGCTTGCAGATCCTCAGCAGCCAAACTGCAGTCCAGGTCAGCAAGATGCCTCTTCCCAAAACTGCTGAGACTGTTTGACTATGTACATGGAAAACCCACACATAATGTATACACACACATCTATAAATATGTATGTGACTTTCTATACTGTCTAAGATCTTGTATAGTGGATATAAACTGCGATGAGCTGGGATGGGTGTGCCCCCAGGAGTGGAACATCTTGTCCTCACAGGCTTGCTTATCGCCCAAGCCGTAGCCTCAATCACGCTTCCAAACCACTGCTCCCAGGGCACTGGCCCTGCTGCTCCCACCCAAGGGTCCCCACCAGGGACCGAAGGGGCTGCCCAGGACAGGGGGCTGTCCTTCACACTGCCCAGCACTCTGAAGGTCATCTCCCACACAGAGAAGAGGAAGAGGATGTTGGGGCTTGTCCCTGGCTTGGGAGGAAGTGGAGTACACCATGAGAAGGAAGAAGCCCAGCAGAAGCTGGAGGAAACCCTTCTCCCATCTGGATCGAGGCCATCAGAGCAGCTTTGATGGTTCCAGGCTTCTCCTCTGTTTTGAACAGAGCCTTACAGATTGGGTACCTGATAACACCCCCATCTTCTGCCCAGCCCTTCTGGCCCCCTTTCTGTTTACTTTTCCTCCCAGCAGCCCCACATCTGACGGTGCCGCGCTTGGCCAGAGCGGAAGTGACCAAGCTGTGGGGCTCAGCACGGTGAGGCCTTTGTGTCCTTCAAAGGGGACGAACAAACGGCTGGCAGTCCCCAACCCGGCTGGGGAGATCCTGTGGAAATACCACGGTCAACACCCTCAGGAGTCGCTTCCGCCCTGCTCCAACCCTTCAGGAGCAAAGAAGTGTTTTGCTGCCGTAAGGTAACGTCTGCATTTCCAGTGGGTTATCCCAGTGACATGCCACTGTTTTCTCAGAGCTGCCTCCAACCTCTGAATGAAAGGGCACCTTGTTTGAATAACAGAGGGGCTTTCTTGTGCCACAGCTACCTAAAATATTGCACGTCACTGCCGATGTTTGCTTTTGGAGAATGACTAGGTTAACACGCCCTCTGAGCGGGTTGTGAGCGTTTGCTTTGGTCAGGAGCTTTATTTTTACACCCGTCTGTCTCTTGCAAGAAGCTTGCAGGTGAAAATGCTGAGGCTTTAAAAAGTCCTGCCTCAGACAGACAAATATTTTCGCAGAGAGCCAGCAGAGACACAGCATGTTTGTGGAAGGCGGGTGGTGCTTCCCTGATGGCCCTGAGCCCTCCCGGCTCCATAACACCAACCCACCAGCCTCAGCCACCCCACGGTGACCACAATGGCCTGGGTCAGGCACAGGGAGCAGTCCACTCGCTGGGGGAAAGCCTTCAGCCCTTTGTGAGACTTCTTCAGCTGTCCCCAAGTGATGCTGCCTCCCACTGCAGGTGGGAAAGCATCCGGAGTGCAGCTCAAAAGGAACCAAGAAAAACACCTCCCTTCCCTTCCTGTTACCAGTGCCAGATCCACACCAGGGTGCCATGCAAGCACTTCCACCCACTGCCTGCTCACTCTTGCTTTGTCAGGGGAGGAGGCAGAGAGGTGGGAGGGGATGGACATGCCCAGAGAGGTGTGGGCACACACATGGGTGCTCATGTTCACGTGGATAGGGGCGTACATGTGGACGTACGTGTGTGTGTGCCCAAACTTGACATGTAGATGTGTGAGTACACATGGTTTTGTCCATCCTGGCTGCGAGCACAGCACCCTATGGCACCCTACAAGGTGCATGGAGCTGAGGGTGGCAGAGGCCTAGAATCACCAGCTCTTGCTGACAGCAAAGCAATACTCAGCCCTAGCCAAGCCTCTCTTCTGGGTATCACTTCTTCCCCCAAGTCCCTTCTGAGGGATAAAGCAAAGAGACAAGGTGTTTCACCCCCAGTCTCCAATCATGAAGAAGAGAAGGGAGGGCTGGGGCAGCTCTAGGAGAAATGCACATTGCCCTGGGCCCCTTTACCCTTTTTGCATCATGGAGTAACAAATAAAACCTCCGAATTCACACCTGCCATAAAAGCCACCAGGACATGCACAGGCAAAGAAAGGTGCTTTCTCCAGAGAGGGGTAATCATACCCAACAAACCCCACAAAGGCATGTGGCCGAGGAGGGAGCTGGGATGGGTGCCTGCACCAGCACAGCGGGCTCAGCAGCCCCTGGGGCAGTTCTCGTGGACATACTGAGCCAAGCAGAGCTAAAGGACAGGTTGGTGCTGAAAACAGTCCCTGCTGACCATTCCTTTATGACCAGAGATGACTAACAGCCAGGGGGTAAAAACAAATACCAGGCTGCTCTTCACTGGGGAAGCAGAGAAGAGAGCAGGGGAAGTTGTTTTAATTGGTTTGACTGGGGAGTTTTTTTAGCTGCAGCAAAGACTTTGACTTTCAGGCCACATTGCGACAAAAATACAATCTGACATATTTTTTTTCCCCTAGGGTAAAGTTAGCTTTTCCCACCAAGCAGGGGCCTGCCCTGCTGTGTGTGCATCCAAAAGGATGCCCGCCAAAAAAGGGGGTGATGAGCAAGGTTGTGCCTCCACATAGCCCATCGTGGACCTTTGCCTTTGACACCCCGTCCCTTGGAAGGGCACGTGGGGGGACAGGAGGCTGTTGCAGGGCAGACCAGTGGTGATGGGAAGGTCAGCAATTTGGCTGAGGCACAGGGCTGGTTATCTCTTGTTTCCAAGAGCTGGAGAGTCATAGCCCTTCTCCAAGTACACATATCCTGGGAGATTTGCCCTTGCAGGACTGGCCTGCTTCACATGTCCCAGGGAAAACCATACCAGACTCATGTTTATATCATCCTGCTGCCTGCCTGTGCCCAGCGACAGGGGCTGGCTGCAAACTGCAGGTTTCAGCTCAGCCTCTGGGACCCCACAACAGCCAAAGGGAAAGGCATGAGACCCCCAGAGCCATGTCAGGCACCCGAGTGCCAAAAGCATCCCAAGCCCTCTGGCTGCCATAGCCAGATCGAGCTCCCCTGGTTTGAGCATCACATCTCACCCTCTGCTCCTTAAATAAACCTACAAGGACCCTGGCACCACCTGGGTCCCCATGGCACAAAGCTGGCACACAGGCAGCCAGGGGCAGGTGTTGAAGAGCGCAGAGAAGGGGCAATTAGCAGGTAGGAAGAAAGCTCCCACTCTCCCTGCTCAACCCTGCTGCACTAATCCCACCCCAATTAAAGCCCTCCCTTTGCTTTCAGATATTGCTGTGAGACATTAATCCACCCAAAAAAAGGCATTTCCAGCAGGCCAACAAGACAAAGCCAAATCTCAGTTTGCAAAGGCTTCAGCACCTGCCTGGGAGTGTTTAATTACCCTGACAATGGTATCAAGAGCAGAAGGGCCATGAGAGCCCTGCAATCACAAATCCACAAAGGAGACACCGGCTTTGCCTGCTGCTCCCACACGCCTGGGGCCAGTGCCTGCAGGCTGCAGCTACTTCCCAAAGAGCAGAACCATCATCCAGGCCTCCTAGGGACACGTTTTTTCCCCACAGAGCCTCCAATACTGCACAGGGTACTGGCTTCTTTATGTTGTGGTTTTCCTTTGTCCTCTGGGCTGCTCTTTTGCCAATAAATGCACTTTATAAAAACACAAAGCAGTGGACAGTTCTAATCTCCTGAGTCAACATGTACCCTTATCGCAGAGGGTGGTTCCCACTGAGCAGGCTCAGGCTGTCCTTTATCCAAAAGCAGCAGTGTGCACACACTGCAGAGCAAATCAGAGGCAAAACTTTCCCGGGCTTTCCAGGCTCTTCTGGGAGCCCAGGAGGGAGCAGACAGGGACTCTTGCAGGACTGGATCCTGCTAGAGACGTACATCAGGTACTGCAGGACCCTGTCAGGCAGGCACATATCCGGCATACCAAGCAGATCCCTCCCACCATATCTTTATGTCTTTTCCTGGCTCTGTCCAGGCATTGTGCAGAGTTGTTTCTGAGGCTGTTAGGTAAAAGTCACTTTCCTTCTGGCCACATGTGCTTCTTGACTGAAACACCACAAATTTTAGATGGTATGTCTGGCTTTCTAGGATTCAAACCACCTAGAAGGGAAAAACCCCAACAGCCCCCAGCTGTGGCAACTGCTGATTCAAGGGAAGTCCATGTAAAGTTGCACACAAAGCACTTTGCAAATGGAATGTGTATCTGGAGGTGCACTGAAGGAGGAGAGAGGAGTGTGCTGCACTCCAGATACAGATCAGCAAGAGCCAGAACAAAGCAGGACCAAGGAAATTCATGAGAAACCCATGATCTGGAGGCAGAGACACTCAGGACTGTGTCCCAGTTCTTGTGTCTGTGCTCTCCCTGCTGCTTTTTTTCCCTTTCCGCTTCCCACCACTCAAACCCTCTTCCCCTTGTGCCGACACAATGCCGGGGCCAGGTCCATGGGTAGCCATCAAACACACGGGCTTTTTCTACAGCGCAGAGAGAAACAGACCTTTGATGTGCCCCAGGGCGGCCACGCTGTGTCCCCTTGCTTTTCAAAGGCCGATCCTTAGCTATTGTACTCACGTCCTGAGCTTATTTGTACACTTGTCGGAGGCCCCCAGCCCCGCGGCCCCCCTGCCGCAGCCACAGCCACCCTGACCACCAGATAAAAGCAGCCAGGCAGAGTTTGCTATCAGCAGGGACAAACGGCACAGTCCCGTGGTGCAGCCAAGATAGTGGGAGCTTTGCCGGGCTGACCCTGCGCTGTTAAAGGCTCCAGGTCAACAACAGCCCCTGCTAGATCTCCACTGGACACAGCTGCCCACCACAGGGCTGCTGGGCCACTTTGTCTGTTGGTAGGACTGGTATCAACCCCATGCACACCAAGGAATGTCCTTGTGATTCTGCTCTCCCCCTTGGCTGCACCTGGGGAGGGTCAGCACCTTGCCAAAAGATGTAACTGCCAGGTGGGAAGCAACGCTAAAGCCTTGCTCTTTGCTCATTGCTTCATCTTCCTGTGTCCTCTGGGCAGGTCTAAAGCTAGGTAACAGTCCACCCTTCTCCCTGTAAGCAGGGTAGGGTCATGCAAGGAGCACAGAGGTGTCCCCAGGAATTTGGGGGTTAAAATCCCAGTGAAAACCAGTCTTTGCAAGCAAGGAAGCCCTGTTAAAAGAGCCAAATTGTTTTAGTCCCACTGGGGCAGTGTCCAAGCGTGAGCCTCTCTGTTGGGCCTCCATGCCAGCCCCAGGCAAGCAGAGCAGCAATAATGAGCATCACCACATCCATGTCCCTTGTTGTGTGATGGGAGAGATGGGGAGATGAGCCTCCTCGCTGTGCAAGGAGGCAAAAAAAATCTATCTTTGGTCTTTGAAGAGGAGGTCCAGCTCTTGCAGCAGGTGCCTTCCAGGTCTGCACCTTCATAGGAACAAGAGCCTGCTCTACCCTTGGCCCCACATCTCTCCTCCAGGTGCTCAGCGCCTGTTTCCTCTCCAGCTAACAGGAGGGAGCACCAGGCCAGCTATGGACAATGAGGACAGCCAAGCCAGACTCAGGTGCTTCCCCAGGAAGGATGTAAAGACAGATGTTTGAAGGAACGACAGCACTGCCTCAGCTCTCAGTGTTACCTGCTGTGTTTCCACGCTCTCAAGTGCCTTTTTCCTTGCCTCCTCCACAGCCCCTTTGCTACAGGAGAAGAGGTAACATATCCTCTTCCACATGCCAGTGACTGCCACAGCAGCAAAGGCCAAAACCACATGGTCTTCTAGAGGATGGGGATATTTGTGGTGTTGTGAAATTCGTGGAGGTCGAACTGGCTTGGGGAGACAGAAGCAGAGAGGGCAGGCTATCCTGGGAGCCATGCTTGCCAGCCCTAATCTGGAGGGAGAGGGGTTGCAGCATGGCTGACACTCCAAAAGCCCAGATTCCACACATCCCTTCTGGGACATAATAGCTGATTGCACCCCGGTGCAACCCACGAGTTGAGTAGGGAGCACAGACATTGTATCCCTCAAATCTGCTCCCAGGAAGGCTGGAGCTGGCACTTTTCAGAGTGGCTGTCGTCCAGAGGAAGCAATTGACAAGATCAAAGTCTTTCTTTTGTCCCCAGATGCCTGTTCCCTGCCTGGCCCTGAACCCTGAGGTGCCTGGAATGCCCCACAGCCCCTGTTGGGCAGAGTGCACAGCCCACAGGAGCCCTATAAATACCTCCCACAACATGGGCCACTGCATCTCCTACAACACTTGGCCTCAGCACAACAGCACGTCCAACTTAACACCACGCTCCAGCACCTGGTTCTTGGCTTTTCCACCCCTTCTAGACTGAAGAGCCATGTTAGTCGCAGTATTTCTTGCCATAAAAGTGTTTAAGTCACCTCCCAACACCGTTTTTGATAAGCTGCTTGCAAAGCAGCTTTTAACTGCATTTTAACTGCCTTAACATGGGTGGGACAACTGGTCACACGAGGGTCAGCCAGCTGCAAAACTGAAGTGAAACTGTATGTTCCTTCCCATATTTTGATCTCATGTTTCAGCATTAATCCCATAGGAAGGACATTGTCACATCATGGGGTAGTGCATAAAAGAATGTGGAGTCATTTGAGTTGAGTCAGGGGACTCACAAGCCTCCTAGGAGTTCAGAGGAAACAGGGACAAACATCTCCTAAAATAACCGAGCCCAGACGCAATGAGGAGGAACAGCCTGATGCTCGGATGACAGACCAGAAGTCACTGATCCTACATCCTCTTTCCTCCTCAACCATTTCCCATCTCTGGCTATCTCTGCTCCTTGCAAAGATTTTTGTCTGAGCAGGGCAGCCTGAGCACCTGGGCTCAGCATCACAGCAGTACAGGCACAACTGTGTGAACTACACAGGTGCCAGGCCTGAGGGAGGTGGCATCAGCCACCAAGTGCCAGTAGCCAGCTGACTCTCACTCCCTGCCTGCAAGGTGAAGGGTGCTCCACTGCTCACGGGTACCATGCTGCTTTTGAAGAACCCTCATTTTAATGTATTTCACTGCCAACACCAGCTGGGGTGCAAAAATATCAGAGTTTCTAAAATGTCAGCTTTCTTATCTTTTTCCTGGCAGGTGTAGAAATGGGGAACTGACAACTGAGCACGCACGCATTGTGAGAGGGAATGGAAAACACCTGCAGCAAGCGTCTGTCAGGGCAGGTCGGAGCTGGCATAGCATGGCACACGGCACCTCCCCTGCTACCTGGAAGGGCGGCCCAGCAGATAGATGCCACAGAAAGGAATAAATCAAACTGCTGTTGCTTTCCTTATGTGGATTGCAGCATTGCTCCAGGGAATGTTCCTCCTCCAGCGGGACCTCGGTGTGGAATTGCTGCTCTGCTCAGCAGCGCTGGTGGGTGGTGATTGCAGCCCTGGCACAGTGTGCCCAGCCAGCATGCACCAGTAAAGGTGCTACCAGAAGGTGAGGGCTTGGAGGGGGAAGCCCAGGAGGAGCACAAAAAACTGAGCAGAGCTTGGACAGTTTTCCTCAGGTTACAATTTCCTGAGCAGCAGGCCACATCCAGACCATTACACTGAGAAACTATCAGAGGATCCATCTTGCAGGACTGATCTAAACCCTTTCTGAAGCCTCTTAAGCCTTGGGCTTCCACTGAGGCACCCACCAGCAGCATGTCCCACAGGGCAGTCACACGCCGAGTGACAACAGTTTTCCCCTCCATGACTGGCATCATCACCCTGGTGAGGGATAGAGCCAGAGAAGAGAGAGCCTGGCCACTGGAGCCTGGCTCAAACCTCCTCTGGTAAGCAGAACTGACAGGTCTACCAGCATGTCTTGCCTGAGAGATGCTTTAGAGGCTTGTCTCTAGACAGCCGCAGAGAATTTCAGGTCTAGTTAATCCCCCCTTTATCAGCACAGGAATGTATTGCTTTTCACAAAACATAATCCTCTTTGCAATCATGTGTTCTGCAAAACTACAAACTTTCTGCTCCCATCCTTCTTTCCCGGGAGAGGATTTGAGGCAATAATCCAGGCCTACTGATTTATTTTTTTAATGAGCAAGGGACAAATGAGCACAGCACTGCTGAACATGCGCACACTCAAACCTTGAAGCGTTCCCTGTTCCTGGCACGCTTTTGAGTGATGCCCTGAGCTGAAGGATGGAGGCTGGAAGCAGCAACCTTCTCTCATGCTGGGCCACAGGCAGCCCATGGCCTGACATGGGCTGTTCATGCTTCTTGTGTTTATGCACTACAGGGGCTGAAACGCATAACGCCTTTCACGCTTCCCATAGTGCAAATAAAATAGCAATCTGGGTAGCCCAATACAAAGGAAAGGCAGAGACACCCTGGGTGTCTCTGCTCATTCAGACCTAAAAAGGCAGCCCTGAGCGTGCATGACTTGCTGGGACCTGAAGATGCTCAGAGCTTCCCAAGCCAGAGCAAGTCCTGTGTCTGGTTTGCACCACCCAGGGGAGGAAAATATTTTTCCTGCCCTTATCCCTCAAAATGCTGAGAGGGTGGGAATGAGGCCAAATCGTGACCTGGTCCTTCTTTTGGCTGCCGTACAAGCACCCCTTCCCACGAAGAGGTGTTAACCTCAACTCCCGCCCCGCACGGCGGGTGGTCGCTTCGCTTCCAGCCCTTCCCGTGGGGAAGCCGGGACTCAGCGGTGTGAACCAAGTGAAATACATCCACTGGGCAAGCGGCTCCTCCGCTGCACCGAGGGCATCCAAAGGCAATTTATAGAGAGCGCGGCTTCAATCTTTATAAAGAAAGCAGGTCGTAAAGAGGTGGGGGTCAGTCTCTTCTACCTCGCCTACAGGGAGGGGATGAGAAAGCTGAGAAAGCTGAGAAAGCTGACACAAGTGAAATTCAGAGTAGATATTAGAAATTTTTTTTTCACTGTTCAGGTTGTCAGGCATTGGAACAGGTTGCCCAGGCAGGTGGGGAAGTCACCTTCACCGAAGGTGCTTTATCGCAGTACTACAACCCCGTTTCAATCTTGCGGGGGGCGGGCCGGGAGCGGCGGGCGCTGCCGGGATATGGGGAGGGCGGCGCTTGGCTGCCGGGATTGGCCGAT
>NW_021940207.1:3784410-3800695 GCF_001715985.3 Manacus vitellinus | reverse complement strand
CTCTTTACTGTATTTCTGAGGGACTGGGGGCTCGGGGTTATATGCTGTGGGATCCGCGAGCATCCCTGCCAGTTGAGGTTCCTGGCAGGCCCTTTGAACTTCACTGCCTCTCTGGGTTAGGTTTTAGGAGACCCCCCGTATGCTCAGCCGTGTTGTGTCCTGCCTGCCAGGTGAAAGCCTATGGCCTCAGATTGTCACTGGGAAAAGGCTTCTCGAAACTGTCGGGGTTTCGTCTTCATGTGTGTTTGCCCTAAACAAAGGGAGAAAGGAACGGCGGCCATTAATAACCTTTGATCCCAAAATTAAACCTTGCACAGCTCCCAGGTGTAGTGCTAATCCACGTGCACCTGAAGACCAGTTCAAAACCACTCCTTAGCAGCGCTGCTTGAGGGCACACTCAGGTTGCATGCTTCCAGCCTAAACACCTGTCTAGGCACTCACTAACTTACAAAGCTTTTTCAAGCATCTTTTCAGCAATAAATGTTGAAGTAAATCAGTTACAATTTACCTGTTAGATATGTTTGCCGTCTACAGAGAAATTAGAATTTTTAAAGTTACCAAAATGATTTTGGAGAGTTGCTCTCGGCAACTCACGGAGACTGTTCAAGACAGAAATTGCCTTCATTAAATGGTAGAGAACATAGCCATCTAGAAGGGGTGTTGCTATTAGAAGTGTTCTGGTGGGATTGGAGCTTATGCTGCTTTGCTTTATGCCTCTTTGCTTTACGCCTTGCACCACTTCTGTCTACCAGTCAGACTCTTCCTGTCATTGAGACAGACCCCAGGAACCTTAGATATCTAGAGTCCGTTGTCACAGTTGAGCAAATGCCTCTTTCCAGCACTCCCTGAGTGGAGGTGTCCCTACCATTAATAAGACCCTTGGCTGAACTTAGCCATTTGAGACCCCCCACTATGCCTGGAGTTCAACAGAAAGAGCTGATTTGTTCATTGGAGCTTATATTTGCAGTGGGAACTTCTAGGTTGCATTCAAGGTTGATGTAGATTTGCTAACATTGTGACTTACATAGAAGTATACACAGAAAATCCATGGGTAGGCAGTGCACTGTGTCAGTGACTGGCCTTGGATGTGTTACGTAGTGGCAGGGGAACAGCCTGACTTGACTTGTTGTGTTCTGAACTTCTAGGGCTTTGGTCAAGTTGGTGTGCACTCCTCCACAGGGCAATGGACCATGCCAGAGCAGCAATCTCAAACTTGGTAAGACACAGTCCTCCAGTGCCATTTCATCTCCTGGTGAGCTGACAGTACTGCAGAAGAAAGGTTTGACAAAGTCCACGTCAGTGTCAGAGATGATGATGAATCCAAAGCAGAGTTGGGTGCTGCTGTGTGGGTTGTGAGCTGAATGTCGCTGTAACTAGCTGGCCATGATAAGGAAGTTGTTCAGTGTTGGTGGGGTTACCACTAACTGCTATCATGTTGGGTCTCTCAAGAAGCTGGTAAGAAAGAGGGGAGGGGCAAACCTTGAACAGTGTTCCAGGAGGAAGTCTATTCTTCCTTGGGGGCTGGGAATTCAACCACGAGTCCAGCTTTGGAAAGTGACCTATGCTTTGAAACAAATGTGCAGGAGGAGGTATTTCTGAATTTGCTCATCCAAACCTGCTGGTCTTAGAGAGCTTGGATTATGAAATGACCCTAGGCTAGGATTGGGAATGTGGTGGTTTGCTCTGTGAACAAGTAGGGAGGATATGTGGGGTTGGGGCATGTCCTCTGTGTGAGGACATGCCTCAAGTGTGAGGGAAGCCGAGCAGCTGAGCAGGGAGACTGCTAGGACAGACTGCAGCATTGCCCTATCCGAAATGGGAACAGCCAGCCACTTCATTGTGGGTAGTGTGAGCCAGAGTGGAACTGCAGATCTGAAACGACATTGGTTTCTTTTAACCAGCTGAGCAGATGTCTGGTCTCTTCATTTGCAGCTGCTGATGTGTGCTGAGAACTGTGGATGAGCTGCTGAGGTTGTAACAGGGCTTGGGTGCTCGTCACCAGCTGCTTCTCCAGTACAGTGGGGAGGGGCTGCAGGACTGTTGCTCCCAAAGCTATTCTCTGGCCTTTTAGCCAGTCTCCTGCCACTCCCCAGCACAACCGAGGCTGCAGGCAATTTCAGCGTCTCTAATGGAAGCTGAGTGGTTCTGCTATGCCTGGAATTGAGTTAATCTGAGTGTCTGCCTTGTGCACAGGCGGCTGTTCTGTGGGGGGTTGGGCTGTGCATTGCACCTGTTTAGAAAAGTGGGCTCCAGACTAGAAGTTCTGCTGGGGCACTGGTAAACACCTGTCAAATGGTGCCAGGCACTGGTGGGTGCAGGAGGTGTAGCCTCAGCTTTCATGTTAGCTGAGGTAGCGTGATTCCCAAGGGTAATCTCTTTTCAGCCCAGCTGCTTTGTAACACTACCAATAGTGTAATTTAAGAGTAGCCTTAGGCAGTGTAATACAAAATTGCCTAGATGCTGGATGAGAGTATTTACGTCAAAGTGGATGTGGCTCAAACGCACAGTCGTGGAGGGGCTGCCTTCCCTTTCCTCTGTCCTCATCAAAGTGTGGGTTGTACACGCTCAAGTCAGATCTGTGCTCTTCTGATTCAGACTGAGAGTTTCTGCTTGAATCAGCCTTCGCTGTGGGGTCACATGGGAAATGCCGGTGCCGTTGGCTGTGTCATATCTGTAACACACTCCAAGCTAGGCTGTGTCATATCTGTAACACACTCCAAGCTAGATCAGTGTGGATCTGAACTTGTGCAGGGTAAATAGATCCTAAATAGACTCTGGAGACCCTGAGTGGATCTGAGTCTCAACTGTTTAAAACAGCCAAATTGACTTATTGACAAAATGCTTGCTTGCACTGAAGCATCTGCAGGTGAACAACCTGTGTTTAGGTTGGAGCTGCTGACTGGAAGGACTGTAGGCTGGTGGAGCAAACTCTTCGATAACATGACTCTCTTTCAACACAGTTTGGTGGCGAGCCGATGTCATACACGCGCTTCAGCATTGCCCGGCAAACAGATGGAGACAACAGCCATGTGGAGATGAAGCTCTCTGCTGATGATGAGGAAGGAGGGGAAATTGGGAGACCAGAGCACCTGCATGCCACCATGCCTCCTCCACGGAGGAATGGCAAAAACCTTTGCTTCCTAATCATGGCAGCGGTCCTCCTCCTTCTGATTGGTAAGGAAGGGTGGGAGGCAACTGCATGAAGTGGACGCTGGTATTGAAAATATCTGAGGCTATTAACGTTTGAATTGGTATTGCTTTGGGAGATAATTAAAGAACCAGGATCCAGGCTGCAGCCTCTTGTCACTAAGTATGTCTGGCTCAGCCCTATGGTACAGAAATATGAAGTTGTTATAGAACTGGCACAAGGAAGTGTGAAGTTTGGCAGTGGAACTTAGCTGAAGGGCAAACTGGTCCTTGTGGAAGTCTTACTGATTTTCCCTCCATTAACTCTTAATACTTCTGTAGAGATGTGGGTCAGCAGATCAATAAAGCCTTTGGTGCTCGTCTCTTAAGGTTTTAACACTGCCACTGACCTAAAATAAGCATTCTCCTTCCCAAGTACTGCCAAGCACAAGATCGGATTTACAGTGCCCCTTAAAACATGCCAACTCAGGCAAAATGTCAGGCTGCATATTTCTATCTGTCCTTGGGGAAGCCAGCTTGTCAGAAATGATGTGAGAGCAGAGATGCATCTTAACCTTGATGCCGTGTGGTGTAGGACTGGTTCAGTCATCTCTCTGCAGCACAAAGAAATACCTGTTCTGTCCATAGGGTTTCTGATCGGCTACTTGAGCTACCGTGGACGAATGCAGAACGTTAGCAGGTGTCTGGATGGAAGTGGCAAGTGTGAGATGACTCCTACTGCATCTTACTTATCGGATGATGATGAAACTGAGGAAGAAGAGGTTCCTGGACCACGTGTCTTATACTGGCCTGACCTCAGAGCCATGTTGTCAGATAAACTGTCAACTGCACAACTTGAGGCGAACCTGAGGTAACAGTTGCAGAAAGCTTAGCTAGAGCTTTGAGAGAGGCACAGCCTGTGAGCAGAACTCAGCTCCTTTGGAGAACAAGGGCCTTACAGGTGATGGAGGGTGGCATGTGTTAAACATGGGCTTAAATGGCTTTGCAGGCTGCAGTGCAACCTGGTGCTGTAGCTTAAGCTGTGCATATATCTGTTACTTACAGGCAAAGAGAAGGTAAGACATCTTTTGAAGCTGGCAAGGTTGAAGATGAGACCACTGCCAGCTACATTCATGACCAGTTCACCAGCTTCCACTTGGATGAGGTGTGGAATGATGAGCACTACATTAAGCTGCAGGATAAAGGCAGGTATGTTAATGAAGAGATGGCATCTCTTCCTTACAGCATGGGTATCTGTAGTCTTGAGCAAACATGTGATTTCTGCTGGAAATGGTGTGAAAATTGTGAGCCAGTTACCACTCTCCAAAGAAGGCCTCAATCTAGCCAAGCAGTGGCTGCTCTTGCCTCTTCTCAGGCTTTCAGAGGGTCTGGTAGCAGCAGATTTTTCCTGGGACAGCTGTTTCCTCAAAGTATGCTTAGGAAGTGGAGAGAAAACAAACTTGATTGAAAACTCAGCTGAAGGGCAGATTCCCTGTCTCAAAATCTGTTAGCACAGGCGACTCCATCTTGTCATCCAGACAGGTGTTGCACACCTGGCAGTGCCTCCTCTAGTAGCTCAGGAGGGTATCAGCAGGCATTGCGTTGTCTGACAGCTCGTACCCCCATGTTTTACTTGCCCCTTTGTGTCAGGGGGAAGTGAATCTGCTTAGAAATCAGCCTTCATTAATGTCTCTGAACAACCCCAGAGATTCTTGCATGAAGTACTGGGATGAGTGTGCCTGTTTCAGGCTCTGCTGACTTGCTCAGAACTGTTAGAGCACAGACTGAATATGAGAGTTAGTTAAATTCTTGTATGAAAGAATATAACGCTGTCTCTTTATGTTTAACAGCAGCAACAACCAAGTGTCTACTGAGCAAAATGGTGTTGAAGAGGTACTGGAGAGTCCCACTGCATATGTGGCATACAGCAAGACTGGCACAGTTGTTGTAAGTGACTCCAAGAGGATCCTGGAAATGTTTTTACACATTTACCACGTGGCAATGTCCAAAATATGTCCCTTCATGATACAGAGTGTATAAGCCCTCCCTAGTTAGAAAGCTGGAGGTGGTGAGAGTGGGGTGAGGAGTCTTATGACTTGAGCAAGATGCAGAAGTAACTTTAAACTTCCCTGCTGAGATCCAAACAGGAACCTTGGCAGAAGTGCTGCTCCAAGAGGCATGTTGCATGGGATCAGTTGAGGGGCTGAGCTTCAGCTCCCTGCTGTTAACAGGAGTCACTGTTACAGTGACTCTGTAGGCTGTTGCAAGTATCTTACTGCTGCATTTTTAACCTGTGTTTCTGTTCCAGGGCAAACCAGTCCATGTGAACTATGGACTGAAAGATGATTTTGAGAAGATACGAAATCTGGGTGTTTCAATGAATGGAACTATAGTCATCTTCAGAGCTGGAAAAATAACCCTTGCTGAGAAGGTGAGCAGTCTGTGCCCCAAAGCCTGGTCAAACTTGGCAGCAGGAAGCTATGCTTCCTCCTCTTTGAGGCATAAAGGTGTGTCTTCATTAGGTTTGTAGAATTCTTGTCCCTACAGGTCTGGTCTTGCTTGTCTGCTCTAAGCCTCCACGTGCAGGTCTGGATGCCAAGGCTGAGCAGAGCTTGTTACCGTTCATGGTGCCATTCTTCTTGGCCTCTGGCAGTCTTGCTGGAACAGCCAGGCATCTGGAGTGCTGGAGCTGGGAGGCAGAGGGAGGCAGCCTGGGAGCTACAGGGTACAGAGCTGCATCACTAGATGCAGCCATAGGGCTGCTAGAAGCAGGATGGCCTTGCCTCCAGAGCACCTCTGGCTGCTGCAGTCAGATACTTTCAAAGTTGGCTGCAGTGTCTTGCTGACTGTTCACTTGGACCAAGTGATGGTGCTGGCACTGCATGCCCAGCCAGTGGCCTTGCATATTGGTGTAGTGTTCCCTCTGTAGGGAGCAGAACCGAATATCCAAGCAGCCTGGAGGATCCAAGTATGTAAACCTGTTTGAGGTCTGACCCAGAGCTGCCCCTCAGATGGGTGCTCCTGGGGAGGCTGGGGCACAGGACTCAGCCTGTCTGCATGTATCAGACACAGGCAGAGCTGAAAAGTGCTTCCACAGAGGGTGGTTACTGATTCTCCAATCCCCCCTGTTTTTCAAACTTGTCCAGCCTTGCAAGAGTGTTCATACCGGTGGCATATCAGAGGCAGCTGGGTTGTAGGTGTATTAAACAGGGACCTGGCTAGGCCATTCTGCCTCCATTTTCCATGGAGCAGCCTCCAGTGGCTGCTTCTCTTGAGACTAACCTCATCTTGGGAAAACAGGTAGAGTATAATCAAAATTAAATAACGTCTGTCTTTTAAGCTGCTCAGAGGAGCAAGCATGAGCTGAAGGAATCACAGGGTGAGACACTAACTGTGATGTGTCATAACTGTTCAAGAAGGTGCTAGACACACTCTGCCTGGAGTAGGACTGAGCTGCTGGGACTCAGGTGCCTTATGTATCTGTCAGTGTCAGGTAGCTGTTAAAATCTGTTGTGAAGTTGGGGATCAAGGAGCACAACCCTTCCCACCATTATTCCATGTACTTGCCTTAACTCTCCTTGCTTGCAGCGCAAATATGCAGTAAATGTTTCTCTTTGCTTCAGGTTGCAAATGCCAGAGAGGAAGGAGCAGTTGGTGCTCTGATGTACCTGGACCCCTTTGAATACAAGTACACCGAGAAACTTGTCCCCTTTGCACATGTGAGTAGGCAGCTGGCTCCCGTTTGTTCCCGTGAACCTCTCTTGCTGAGGGCTGCAGCCTGCAGCAGTGTAGATGAAAACTGTTGGGCTCCTCTGAGACTTGAGGACTCTTCTTGCTTTTCACAGGCCCACCTTGGAACTGGAGACCCTTTCACACCAGGCTTCCCTTCTTTCAACCACACCCAGTTCCCACCAGTGGAATCTTCTGGACTACCTCGCATTCCTGTTCAGACTATCTCTAGCGAAGCAGCAGGCAAGCTGTTCAGGTAACTGATTCTCCTGGCTTACAGGCTGAGCTGCTGGGGCCCTCTTGTAGGCGGGAGGATGGTGTTGAGGTGCTGTGAGCCAGGGAGCTCTCTGCTGCTCTCTGCTGTGTGTGGCAGGGAGTGCGTTCTGCAACTGGCTGGAGAAATGTCACTTTTATCTGTGTCTCGTGTCGTAGACTGAACTTAATCTAGTGTTGGATTCTATTGACCTCTGCATCCTACCCCTCCCTGCATAATTACTGGTGCAGGACTTCAAACTGTTTCCTAGGCAGGCCTTGAAACAGGTTGCACCTGCAATTTTTTCACACAATAACTGAATGAGGTTGGAGCTGGACTGTGAGTTCAAAGGATCTCTCTTTTTCCCTCAGCAAAATGGATGGAGACACATGCCTTCTGGAGTGGAAATCTGGGATCATGGGATGTAAGGTGACGGTGAGCCCCACAAGCAAGATGACAGTGAAACTGACTGTGAACAACGTTATGGTGGACAGGAAGATTCTGAACATCTTTGGTGCTATCAAGGGATTTGAAGAACCAGGTAACAACAGCTGCCTTGTGGCTGAGTCTTGAGGGGAACTCCTTCTCTTCTGTGATCATCAGAACATGACAGCTGCTCCCAGTCAGACAACCACTTTCTCAGCAGAACCAAGACCTTTCCCTGAGGATCAAAGAGAAAGCTGAACCATGCTGCCAGGGAAAGGCTAAATGAAAGCACTTGGTGTGCCAGATTCAGGGGTCAGACTGCAGACTCTCTTCCTAGTACAGAAGCCGAAAGCTGCTCCTCTGATAAATGGTGTTTGCAACCTGAAGCTTGGAGCTCAGATCTTGATGTCTCCTTTACAGATCGGTATGTTGTGATCGGAGCCCAGAGAGATTCCTGGGGCCCAGGAGCAGCCAAGGCTGGCGTTGGCACTGCCATCTTGTTGGAACTTGCCCGTGTGATCTCGGACATAGTGAAAAAGGGTAAATATTTTTGAACAAAAGCATGAGGGTGGGAGGTGATGCAGGTCTAGCTCTGCATGTATTAACACTGGAGAGCCCAGTTGCAAAACAGTGCTTTGGAAAGCATAGGGAATCTGACAAAGCTTCCCAAGAAACTGTTACTTACTTGTCCAATACAGACACCTTGTCTGCAGTGAGCACTTGCTTCCAAGGGACTGCCTCCCTGTACCTGGTATGGTCAAAATGCAAGAATGTCCTTGGATAACACACAATGCAAACCTTAAACTTGAGCTGTCTGCTGGACAGCCGGGCCTGAAGGTGGGAAAACCCTGGAGTGGCTGAGCAGCTGGAGCAGTGGGGACTGCATGGTGGCACTTAGTGTGAGTGCACTTGTCTCCAGGGTTAATTTTGGGCTCAGGCAGCTAAATAACAGGGGGGAAATGCAGACAGCATTGTTTTCCTCTGCAGTTATGCAATGGGGGGGGGGGGCAGGGTACAGTGTCCACACAGCCACTAGTGTGCACATTTGTCTGCAGCAGCCAGAATGCTTCAGTGCTGTCTCAGGACCAGGCAATTCATCATCCCAGGCCTGCAGTGTTAATCTGCATCTCCATGGGGGAAGGGCAGATGTCTCAGTCTCTCTCTCTTTGCAGATGGCTACAAACCAAGGCGCAGCATTATCTTTGCTAGCTGGAGTGCCGGAGAGTTTGGAGCTGTGGGTGCAACTGAGTGGCTGGAGGTACTGTGTGTTTAACAGAATTCTGTGTGATGACTGCACAGTTGTTCCTGTGGATTAAACATCCTGATGTTGTACTGCTACTGCTGATCTTATTAAAATACTTGATTTGTTCTAGGGGTACTCTACCTCGCTGCATGCCAAAGCCTTCACTTACATTAACTTGGATGCTGCAGTCTTAGGTAACCTGCTACTCTTTAAGTTTCTTGAAAGTGAGTGGGACTAGAATAGCTTGAACAGACATCCCTTAACCTCTAGGAATGGGGGCTGTGCCAGAGGCTGATGGTGGGTGGTTGGCTGAAGACTGGTGTGACTCCATTTATTCTGCTGTCATTAAAGCCAGGAGGCTGCTGCAGCCTTAGTTAGAAGAGTCAGCTGTGCTAGGTCCCAGTAGACTGTCCTGTGTCTGTTGAAGATTCTCTGGCAACAAGCTGTAAATCAGGACTGAACAGCTCTAGTAGGAGTGGTTGATTATACCAGCATGTCAACAACCCTTTCATTTTTTGCAGGCTCCAACCACATGAAGATTTCTGCTAGCCCGTTGCTATACTCGTTGCTGGAGAGAACTATGAAGGGGGTGAGTTGAAGGGCTTTGGGCCCATCAAGGTGACTGGTTTTAGGAGGAACTGAAAGCCAACAGAGCTGTGCTGGGTCACTTTCCCCAGCAGACACCTTCTGTGGAGAAAGCTCCATTTAGGAGAAAAAGCTGAGATATTCTGGAGGGCCCTGTCTGAAATCAGCTGGGCTCTGGAAACTGCAGTTCAGACATGCAGAACCTAAAATCAGCAAGTGCCACAGTTCAGTGGGAGGTGAACGCCTGTCCCGCATGAACTGTGCCTGTGTGGAGAAAGGTCAGGGGAGCACACCTGACTCTGGCATCTGCACAGCAATGCAAGCTCCAGGATGGAACCTGGAAGCCCAAGCAGAGGTCAGAAAAGTGCAGTGACTGTCATCTCTGTGCAGGTGAAGGACCCAACAAAGGATTCGGGAAGCCTGTATAACAGAGTTGGCTCTGCCTGGATGGATAAAGTGTAAGTATTGTTATCCATCTCTCTGGGAAGGCAGATCTCCATAAAGAAGCAAACCAAATGGCTTCTGCTCTTTGTGCTAGAGTGTCATACTGTTGTCTGAGGTGGGCTCTGTGTCTCTCTGCTGCCCCAAGGTGCCTGTGGGCAGCCCAGACACCTTTCTGGAGGACAAGAAGAGCCTTGTACCAAGTCCAGTGGCTGGAAATGGACAGGCAGCCCTTGGTATTTGGCTGGGACTCCTTCAGTCTTGTTCACAGAGGGTAGTCCAGCTGGCTCAGAGCTTCAGCTGTAGGGCTTCTAGCTTTTCTCATGGGATGCCCAAATCACTTGGTAACTACTCAGTGCTTATTTTCTGCAGCGTTTCCCTTGATCTGGATAATGCAGCGTTCCCTTTCCTGGCTTACTCAGGAATCCCAGTGGTTTCCTTTGGTTTCTGCAATGTAAGTATTGTGTGCCTGCCTGGTGTACTCATTCCATGCAGAGTGATGTAAGGATATCTGCTCTCCAGGATGGCAGAGCACAAGGTGCTGTCCCAAGCTCTCTGTCCGTGCAAGAGCCTCTGAGGGGAATGAGGTACAGCCTCTGGACCCAGTGGCTGTGGCAGTACTTGCTGTGAAGGCTGCTCCTGGGACAAGGCTGGACTACAGTCTCTGTTCCAGAGTCCTGGATGCTTGTGGTTTTTTGGGAGAGGGGGCACTTGCTCTTCTGGAGGCTCAGATGTCAATGATTCAGAAGCTAAAAGCACTAAAAAGGTGTCAAGCTGTTGCTGCATCAGTGAAAGACTGTACTACAGCCTGCTGGTCAGCAAGCAGAGGGCATTGGGGAAGTGATACTGTTGACCAGAGCAAATACTGACTCAGACTATGTGGGTCTGCTGCTGCAGCAGGGGCTGACACCAGCCCTGTTGCTGCAGGTGTGCAGCTGGGAGCCTTTCTAATAGCAGTTCCCTCTCTTATGAATGCTTGGGTTTGTTAGTGTTAAACTCGTTTCACAGAAAAACTTGAGTTATCCTGACAAGAAGGGTTGGAGGGTGCTGCCACCACATATCAGACTGGGTGGTGAGATTTACCCACCTGCACTTCTGCAGAGATCTCTGGGGGGGTAAAGGTCTGTATGTCTTCAGGTCCGAAAAACTAACAGAACATCCTGCTGATTACTGGAAACTGTGAGGGATGAAATGCAGGAGCTCCATTCCCTTCCCCGTGCTTTGATGTTTTGCCACTCTGGTCTCATGTCTTAGCAGCACAGGGATTGGGCATGTGGTGGAAGTAGCAAGCTACCTGTGGTGGGAGATGAAAAAAATCTAGCTGGAAAAGCACTCTTGGCTAAATTCAACACCTTTTTTTCTTGCAGAAAGATGAGGAATATGCCTTCTTGGGCACTACTGGAGACACCATGATGAACCTGAAGAAGATTGACAAGTTGTATGCTCTTATGCGTGCTGCTGCAGAAGTTGCTGGACAAGTAGCTCTCAGGCTGACCCATGATCATGAGCTCTTCTTGGATTTTGATAGATATAGTGAAGAACTGCTATCATTCCAGGAGAGGTTTTTGTCCTTTGATGAGGAAGTGAAGGTAAGGAGGACTCCGATTTCACTGAATCCCTGTAGATGATCAGGGGCCATGTGCTAATAAGGCCCCGTGTCAGGGATACAGCAGGGTGGATGTCTTCCCCCTTTGGGCATAGGAGTGTAGCAAAGTGTGATGAGAATTGATGTTCCTATGGAGCAGTGCAGGCAGAGTAGCTGTGGCTACTCTGTGACAGATCCAGCTAATTTGCTGTGGTGAGCTCTGAAGGAAGTGGATGTGGGGGATTTCTCCTCTGGTTATCATTCACAGCATAGTGCAGCTTTGCCACTCATTTACACCTCTGCTGAAAGCCTACAAGAAACTGTGGGTGGGGAGTGACCTCAGAAGAGCCTGCCAAGAACTTGCTCTGCTACTTGGTTAAACTGGGGGAAAAAGAAACCCAAAAAAAACTCCAACAACAACAAAAGAAAGAACTTTCTTTTGGTAAGAGAGCAGCAAAAGAAGAAAATCAGGTTTGCTAACAGTTCCTCCCTTGCAGGCACTGGGGCTGACCTTGAACTGGCTGTTTTTTGCCCGTGGTGACTTTCAGCGAGCTGCAGATGCACTGAGAAGAGACATTGCAAACAGTGACAAGGAAAACAGGATTGTCCGCAGAGCCCTGAACGACAGGATGATGAAGGTGGGTATCTACAACTGGTTTTTCTTTCTTCATGAAGGGAGTGCTTGGCTGGGATGGGCCCTTCCCTAAGGGGCCATGGGCACTGTGCAAACTGGTGTCTCTTCCACTTGCTTAGTGTCAGCCTGGCTGAGTTCTGCACTTGCATTTGAAAGAGGGTCTGGCCCTTACAGAGCTGCTGTGGGAAAGGGCTGACTGGGGATCGAAGGTTGGCAGCTCATGTTGAGGCAGATTGGGAGGACAGAGCATAACCCTAAATTTGCCCCTCTGCTCAGGTGGAGTATGACTTCCTCTCCCCGTTCCTCTCACCAAAAGATGCTCCCTTTCGCCACATCTTCTTCGGCAAAGGCTCCCACACGCTGCCAAGTCTGCTGGAGAACCTGAAGCAGCTGAGAGACAACAAAGACAGTGTGGATGTGAACACACTGAAAGAGCAGCTGGCGCTGGTGACCTGGACCATTAAAGGGGCTGCCAATGCTTTAGTGGGTGATATCTGGAATACAGACAATGAATTCTAGGCACAGCAAACACCTGGTTAAGGTACAGGATTACCTCTCTAAGGTACAGGAGAGCTGTGTGTGCAGGGGCTTGCTGTGTAGCCCTAGTTCCACCTGTGGCAACACACAAAAACTCCCTGTACCTCAGATTAGGCACTGGCACGATTTTTAAATGGCAGCTTCCTGCAAATTTCCAGTACTTTAGGTATCATGAAACCTAACTGAAAACCCGTGAAACCCAAATGAAACCCACTCCCTAACATGGTATTACCTTTCTGTAGATTTTCTGGCAACAAAGCTTTTTTGACCAAAGTTGAACACAAAATTTAAATCTCACCTTGACATTCACAGGAGGCAGTTTTAAGGCAGGTACTAACATTACCATTAAATCTCCTCTGACCAGGCTCCCATCTGACCACAGTCCCCACCAGTCATGTACAGCTGCTTCTAGGGCTTGCTCTCCAGTGTACTTGAGAACCCAGAACTTGGATTCCTCCTGAACTGGTACCTTGAGTGGGGAGGTATATAATTTATTTAGGCTTTTAATTGTTGGCCCCCTAAACCTAGTGACAAAACAGGGAATGGATTCCTCTAAACACTTGTGATGAGGATCCCTTCTCTGGCAGGGAGCTGTAGAGAGCTGTAGTTCAAAAATTAAACGTAGTAATACCCGCAAGTGCTGGATTATCAGCAAGCTCTGAAGTGCCCGGCCTGCCTTTACTCAACAGCAGGGTCCCAATGACATCTTGGAGGCTTGCTTCTGCCAAGGCAGTTATCAATACCCAGGGAGAATGACCCAAAGATTATCCAATGTCCCCTTTATACCCTTAGCTGGCACCTCGGCGAGTCTTGCATCATTGAGAAATGGCTCTAGACTGGCACTTCAGAACTTGCTGCTCAGGGGCCTTGTGTGAAATCGAGTCTCTTGCTGGCCAAACCCTGTTTGACTTGATGTCATTTTGCAAGATGGCTCTTGTTTGGCACTGAGATATTTATTTCTTTATTTATTTATCAGTGACAGTGTTCACTATAAATGTTTTTTTATAGAAGATAATTATCGGAAGCAGTGCCTTCCATAATTATGACAGTTATACTGTCGTTTTTGAATAAAGCAGCATCTGCTATTACAATCAAAACATGATACTGGAACTTTGCATTTAAAATAATCAAAACAGGCCCCTCAAAAAGTTATGGAAAACTAGCAATTAAGCTTTCTGTGGCAAAAACACCCCTCTGAAAAAAACTTGAAGGTGTAGACCTGGTAGTGAGTCTCCAGGTTGTGCTCCAAATAAATCCTTGAAATGCTGAAAACCTGGGTGGAAAACTCAAATACTAGAAATTTGGCTTCTTTGAAGGGTCCGTGCCCCTCCGTGGGCTTTGGACTCCTTTCTGCTCCCGTTTTTGGATGATGTGTGCTCTCGTGGGGAGCACAGCTTCCTTCCTGGCCCCAAACCCAGAAGAGGGACTTGCTGTGTAGCCCTAGTTCCACCTGTGGCAACACACATAAACTCCCTGTACCTCGGATTGGGCATTGGCGCGATTTTTAAATGGCAGCTTCCTGCAAACTTCCAGTACCTAATGTATCATGAAACCTAACTGACATTATCGGGGGCAGTGTCTTCCATAATGTGTAAAGAACAAGGTAGTTTTTGCCTACCACAGTGTTATATCGGAGGCAGTGACCTCCATATGTTGCACTATGGGTGTACGTAATTATCGGGGACAGTGTTTCCCATAATTGTTCTATGCTTAACATGCAATGTCATCTGCGAAGCTTGATGGTTAGTATCTAACATGGATTAATCTCCTGCAGTCCTATTTTTTCATTCTCCTGTGGTGATGCAGATACAAACTTCAATCTGTTATGTACTTAGACTCTACTTTCTCTCTAGGCTGAACTGTTTCAAATAGCTGTGCTGTCTTGAATTGGCTTCCTGCTTCCAGCTACGGTAGTAGTGCTTGAATATTTAGTGGAAACTAGGCTAGTTAGGCTGTGTGCTCTAGTAGTGATATAGTAGACTTCGTTCAAATCAGTTACAAACACATGAGAAATTAAAGGTGAATGTAGGGCTTGGGGCTGACAGCTGGGTCGTGGGCTCAGGTCACTGCTCTGGATGGGTGCACGTAACACTGTCCTGCTGTGGCACTGGGAGAGTGGTGGTATGCCCATGTGGGAAGCCCACTCTCCAGTTCTCGCTGGAAATTCCAGTCTTGCCCACCTTGGGTGTTGAATGGAGGGGGGAAGTCAGTGGCACCTTTCTCATGGTGCTGCTCTGCTTCCCGATCTGAAGCTGAGCGCTGCTGACATGTGATACCTGCTAAATTGTGCTGCCTGTTTCCCAAACAGCCCTGGCTGGCTGTTGCCAGCCCTGTACTCCACAGTTTGATCTCACATTTAACCCTAAGTTGCAGTTTAGTTTTAACCTAAACTGCACATTGATATGGATTTAAACCTAACCTGAGTGACTTGAGCCCCAACAGTAGTCCTTGAGGGTAAGAACATTTTTCAGGAATGGGCAAGGACAGGCCCCCAGCCAAGTTACTGAACTCAGTGCTCACCAGTTTAGAGGGCTGGATTTTCATCAATCTCTAGAACCCTGATGCCCAGACTTGTGCAGTTTGTTGCTCTTCCCTGAGTTCTCTTACCTCAACACTTTAACTCTTCTTACAGCCCTGTCTGTGTTAGTGTTTCCTAGTGACACTTCTCTGGATGGCATATAAGAGCTGCTGTCTAGGAGTCTTCACTGTAGTGTTTGCATGCATCTTGATGTCAGACTTAATCTTGTGCTTTATAGCCAGCAGAGAGAGACAAAAGACAAAGCCTGTCTCCGCAGCACAACAGTGACTACAGGGATGTTGGGATATCTTGCTCAGTGCTGGCATCTGACTGCTGTGGGATACTTACCTGTTATTTGCTTCAATAAATATTTTGCATCTTGAACACTCAGCTTCTCTTGTGGGTTCTTGTAAAGCCATGATGCTGTTGTGGCCATGGGTGAGCTTGAGCAGCTGGAGGAAGGCTCCTGCCCCATCAGGGCTGGTACCTGGCAGCTCCAGTACCACCACAGTGCTGTTCATCTACGTCCTGCCTCATCCCAGACAACTGGGATAAGGACTCTGGCGATGAGGTGGAGGAGCAACATATACAAGCCCCTGGGCTCCCTACTCCTTTCGTGGCCATGTCCTGCCTCCTGCCTCTCGGTCATGGCGTTGACTCTGAAGAGCCTGCAGTGTTGGGGTGGATGATGTGATGATGAACTGTCAGATTTCCCACTGGCTGTGGCTTTGTAGGTCTCTGCTGGTGAGAAGGTGGCTGGACAGGCCTGTCTGTGACTGTCCCAGGAAGCTGCCCCACTGTGTCCTGCCTTGTCTCTGCCCTTCACCATTCTGGAGCTCCCCTGGACCAAGGTCCAGATGGGTATGTGGATACTGCTTAGAGCCCCAGGAAGCTCTGGGAGAGGAGGAGCTGCCTCCTTGGCCCCAGAGGCCTCCTCGGATGAGACTGCATGAGTTTGGGACTCTGCATTTAAATATGCTCAGTTTCTCTCTCCTGTCTTCCTCCAGCCCTAATGCTGGTCTCAGCTCCTGCTTTACAAACACTGCATCCCGAGATGATGAACTATTTGGGGTGAGAAGCATCTTCTCCAGGAGACCAGCTCGCCCCTTATGGGCTGTCCCGTCATAGCTCTGGTCCCTCCTCTTCCACCGGGATGATTTACTTGTTGGAAACACGTCGTTTCCCGCAGCTCCTGCCCGCGCCTGGCA
>NW_021940207.1:3778769-3783064 GCF_001715985.3 Manacus vitellinus | reverse complement strand
CCCACCCGCGTCCCGGGCGTCCCCGGCGTCGATCGTCGCACCCCGCCCCGGCAGGTGTGTGGGCGCATCCCGCCTGGCATGCCGGCTGTCTGGAGTGCCGCCGTGCCTATCCTCGCCCTCCGGTGACGCTGCAGACCCGGCGCAGGATGCGGTGGCAGTGGCGGTGAGCGCAAAGGTAAGGAACGAAGCGCGACCCCTTGTTTGAGGGCGATACGAGGGGCAGGGCGGAGGGTTCAGGGTTTGGCACTGTGGCGGTGCCCAGTCGGCATCGGCGTGTGCCGGCTGCGCCTCACCGGGTGCAGCTGGCACCGTGCCCTGCAGCACTGCGAGCTGCGGTGCTGCCTTCGTGCCCGGGCGCTGCGGGACTGCTGAGCCCTGGCCAGCAACATGCCTGACCTCCTGCTCCTGCTGCCAGGGCGGAGCAGGCAGCAGAGTCTGGTGTGAGTGGGTGCCTGGTGCCCTTGAACTCTCCTAAACCACAGCGGAAACTGGGGGAAGGTTTTTGTTTTTTTCCTGGAGAAAAGGCGGCTTTGCTCTTCCTCTTCCCTGGGCTCGTGGGAGCTGTGGCAGTGAACAGAGGATCCTTGTCCTCTGGGGCCAGCCCTGCGCCTCAGGGTGTTGTGCTGGGGCTGAAACCCTGAGCAGCAGGGAGGTGTGGGGAGCCTCTGACCACCAGCTCAGTGGGCAGCACCGTGGCCGTGTCCAGCTGTATTGCTGCAGGTTTTTCTCTGAACAGTCCAGGACTGTTTGGATACTTCTGATCTTTCTTGGGTTTGGTTTTTGTAATAAAGTTTTTAAGTTAAACCTAGTAAGGTGGTGCTCACAGTCCAGACAGGGATCCCTCCCACCTTGCCAGGTGAACCCTGCTTGGCTTCTCCCAGAACTATCTGGGAGCTGCCTTAGCCCCTCTGAAGTGGTAGCTGGGGGAGGGGGTTTGCAGGTGGCCGGAGGAGCCTGGGCCGGGGCAGTGTCTCTGGCAGCCATACCAGGGCTGGGCTGTCTGGGCAGGACAGGCCAGGGCAGAGCCCGGCACTGGCACTTCCCCACACCCTGACTTCCCTGGGGCTGCCTTGGTGCAGTGGGCACATCGGAGTGCCCCGGTGCTGCTGGGCTCTCTACTGGCTTGATACCGTGCAAAGTGTGTGTGTGTGTCCCTTGCCAGGTGCTGAGGGCTGTGGAGGTAATGCATTCCCCCCTTACTCAGCCCTTCGTTGAGCTGGCTCAGGGCAAAGCTTTGAACAAAGTTTTTGAGCACCAGACTTTGCAAAAGTCTCCTAAAAACAGGACCTGCCTGGTGGAGTGTCTTTGAGCAGGGCTGCACTGCCAGGCCCTTCTTTAGGAAGAGGGTCCAGGATGGACCCTGAGTGCTGCATGCCCACCATCTGCTGTGGCCCTGCTCCCACTGCTAGTCCCAAGCCCACTGCTCCCTGCAGGGAGTGGGGGGCAGAAGCAGCTTCTGCATCTCCCCTCCCGCCGCACCAAGGCCTGGGGGTGCAGGGTGGGGGCCGTGCAGGCTGTGCAACCTGTTACCAACCCCTGGAGCTACTGCAGCCTTGTTAGCCCAGTATTCTTTAGTGCGGGGTGGGGTGTTGTGGGTATGGCTGGGGGGGCTTGGCAGTGCCTCCCTCCTCCTCGGGCAGCTGCCAGCCTGCTGTCCTGCTGTGACTCAGCCTCCCTGGGGCATGGGGGGCCCTCATGGGCAGAGGAGCAGCCCCCACAGGACCAGGAACTTGGGAGCTTGTAGCCGAACCCTGTCCCAGCCACACTGCAGGCCAGGCCTCCAACTGTGCCTCAGTTTCCCCCGAGAGGTCTCATCCTGCCCCTGGAGCACCTGGGTTTTGACTCCAGTCATGTCCATGAGGGATGGTAGCTGGCAGAGGCAGAGCATCCTGGGCATTACCCACTTGCATGGGTTTGGGGAGCCAGGAGGGGGCTCTGCCCCATGCGCAGGCCCTGCTGGGACAGGAAGACTTTTAGGAGAAAGTCCTTTTGCTGAGCAGCTGGTGTGGAGGGGGAGGCACTGTTCATGCTGCAGCCTGGCTAATTAGGGTGCTTTCAGTTAGTGCTAATGACTGACAGATGCTGGATGGTCTGGCCAGGGTGCTGCACTGCTCTGGTGCTGGGGAACTGGGGAGGTTGAGCCTTCACCTTCCAGCTCCAGGGGTCCCAACTTTCCTGCACCTAGCACAAAGGGGAGATGCTGCTGCATGGATGTGGCTTTGTGCCAGTCTGGCCTGAGACCTGACAAACTTGTTTTGTGCCAGCTGCAGCCCAGCCCAAGTAGTGATGTGAAGATGGGGGTATTGCTGGCAGCATCCCAAGGGCGGAGGGGCTGGTTGAGCAGAGGGCTCAGGGTCTGTGCTGGTGCCCCCCCTCCCTAGGAGGACTAGGGACAAAGCTCACCGGTGGGGCAGGTCCACAAAGGCTCTTCCAGCTGCCTGGGCAGAGTGGGGGGTGAGCCTGCATGTGGGGAGACTTCCCACAGCTTAACCTCCAGGGAGTCTGGGGCATCTGGGGTGGACAGATGGGGGTACCAGGCTGGGAGGCCTAATCTGACCTCTTCCTCCTGCTTTGCCCCAGGGGGACCCCGTGGCCGGTGTCACCACAGCCCTGTCAGCCCCATGGCCAAGTCCTGACACTGTGCCCCCTCACACACTGTCCAGCTCACTGCAACACTGGGGCTGGCACTGCCAAGGGACCCCCACAGCACTGCCCCTGTGGCCCAGGTGAGATGGGTGCAGGGGCTGGTGGGCACAAACCAGCCTTGCACGGTGATCGGGTCCCCACTGTGGTGGTGATGCCAAGCCCGCTGCCCTCTCCCCCTCCCCAGCACTGCCTGCGGGTATGGAGCTGAGGGGTGGGCACTGCGGTCAGGGTGCTGTGGGTGCCAGGGGGTGTTGCTTTGCCTGCTTGTCCCCCAGAACACCACTCTGTGTACCTGCCTTTGTGGGAGAGCTTGGGGATCAGCCGCAGGGTCAGCAAGTCCTGCCCATCCCCTGCCAGTGCTGTGGAGCTGGGAGGCGCAAGTCAGACTAAGCCCGCCCCAGCTCGACCTGCGGAGTGGATTTAGCGGAGGAAAGAGGCTTAGGGAGGGGATTGGGGTTGTGCCGGGCACTGTCAGGATGGGGGGGCCATACGCCTGTGTCTTTCCTTCCCACGCAGCTACTGCTGCAGACAGGCTCAGGGCAGGGGATGCTCTGTGCTGGGGGGCAGGATCAGTCCACGGGGCCAGGCTCTGACAGCCCAGAGATGGCAGCGAGGGGGAACCTGGCACCTCGGCCTCCACGGCCACCCCCACCACGGGGGTCAGCAGCCCTCCATGCTGGCCCCCCGGGACCTCCTGCTTGCCCCATCCGGCCAAGCAAGCAGAATCAGATGCCAGCACCGAGGGAGGCAAAACACCCACCGGTATGGGGGTATGTGGGGTGTCACAATCCAGCGAGGGGCTGGGGACTGTTCCCGGGCAGCTGGGTGGCAGTAGCATCCCGCGGGCAGGCAGGATGCAGCCGGCAGCCCTGCCTCTGCCGGGAGCGCGGTGCATTTGTACGCATGGGTATGTGTGTACCTGCGCCATGGCAGCCGGGCTGGGGAGTGTGTCACCACAATTTGGGGCCGCCCTCGGGGCCCTGCCAGGGCTGAACGAGCCAGCCCCGGGGTGCCGGCGCGGCCGCCCTGCTGCTGCCGCAGCCAGTGAGATCACTTCCAGGTGACACGACTGCCAGGAAGGTGGCAGGAAGGTGGCAGGCGGGCTGTGACAGTGAGCGGGGTGATGTGACAGAGGTGAGTGAGGGACGCTATCCCCCTCTGGGAGCTTGTTTTGGGAACCTGCCACTTCCGGGGTCCTTCGTGCCAGGTGGTGGGCATGGGAGATGCTGTGGCACCGATCCCAGGGATGTGGGGCCAAGTGTGGTGTCCCAGAGGGCTGGGGAGCTCCGATGTTCTCACAGAGGGTAGGGACACCCTGTGGTCAGTGTGAGTGCCGCTGCCCTGGACTGCAGAGGACAGTGCGTCCCATCCAGCGGTTGTCATTGAGGTGGGACCACCTCCTGGGGTGGGAATTGTTGGCAGGTGAGTCAGGGGTGGATGGCATGATGCCATTCGTCCCCTTATAGGAGACCTAATCGTTTTGATGTCAGTTGAGCCTGGACAGGACCTGATGTGATGTGGGCTGTGGGAACAGGGATTGTTCCCACACATCTTGGGGACCCCGCAGCATCGCCTTCACTGGGCAGGCTGGTGAGGGTTTCGGGGCAGCACAGGGCAGCTGAGTCTGGAGGGAAGGTGGCATAGCACAG
>NW_021940207.1:3691329-3776266 GCF_001715985.3 Manacus vitellinus | reverse complement strand
CGCAGGGTGCGGGGGGTTGCGCCTGTGTGGTCCCTGAGTGCATGTGAGCGTCCTCACCGCCCATGCATGAGACTGGGTGCACGTAGGGTGCATCCCCTGGCGCTGCAGGGCTGGGTGTGTGCGGCATGGCGAGTGTGTGCAGGGCACCAAGGGCCGAGCAGCACCTGTGCCGGGGACCTGGTGGGGACGGGATGAGTATCTGTGGCTCCCACACTTCAGGATGGGAGTTTGCTGGCAGGACTCCTTGCCCCACTCAGAGCCGAGGTTGCAGGACCAACCCAAACACTGTGCCTGTGGGTCTGTTGCAGAGAGGGAAACTGAGGCACGGAACCACCCCTGGCATGGTGGGTAAGGCTGGGTTCCCCCATTCCCAGTGTGGATGCTGAACTGGACAGTCTTACCTGGGATTTAGAGGTGCAGGAGGCAGCACACTGGGTGCCAGTCCCAGTGGGTGTCATTCCTGCCTGATGAGAGTGATGCTCCGTTCAAGGCAGGGCACCCCCCGCCCCCATGTCCCCTGAGCTGGGAAGGGGGAAGCTGGCGCGTGGCAGAGGTTGGTGCTGAGGGCACTGTGCCCAGTTGTCCCTGGTCAATGGGCTTGTTGTGCCCAGTGCCTGTGCTGCCGGGTGCCAGCTGGGATCCCAGTGTCAGTGGAAGCCACAGTGGAGACTCCTCTTCTCCTGGAGATGCACTTAACTCCTTCTTAGCTGCCTGCCTGGCATAGCAATGGCCACATTTTGGGGGGGCCAGGCAGGCGGGGGCTGTGGTAAGAGGTTTCTGTGGGTCTTTCCTTTCTCATGCTGTGGCTGCCGGCACGGCCAGCTGTTCTCCCTGGGGAGCCCGCGGGCGGACAGCACTGCTGGGGTTGGGTACCAGCCCTACTGGGGAAGGGGAGCGAGGTGCAGGGTGCTGGTGGCACCCCACGGCAGAGCCCCGTGGGGCCTGGCAGCTGGGCAGCGGATATGTTTGCTGAGCCAGAAACTCCCCCCGCAGTGCCCATCGCCCTGGCATCATGCCTGTGGCCTCGGTTGGGGAGCAGAGAGCCGGATGTCTCCTCTGCCTCCCTCCCTCCCTGCTTCCTGGGGGGGAAACTGAGGCCTGGGAGCGTTTCCCAAGGCCGGGGCGAGTTTCCATGGTAATGGGAGCGGGGGTCCAAGCTCCAGCTGCCGGCGACCGCCGAACAAGGCGAGAAAGCCGCACATTGATGGGAGCCCGCGCCCCTTGGGCGCGCGTCCCAGCCCGGCTGAAAATAACCCTCCTGGCGGAGCGCTGCGGGCAGCCAGCCGCGGGACCGAGCCCGTGCCAGCGGCGGGGGTCCCCAGGAAGCTGGCTCCGGGCCGGGGGAGTTTGACCCCCAGCCCTTGCCTGCCGCCACCCCCCGCCCCGGGCCCCGTTGCGTTGGGTAAGGGGAGGGCCGGCGTCCAGAGGATCGAGATCGGATGCGAAGGAGGGCAGAAGCCACAAGCCCCGCGTCCGGCGACGGACAGCCGAAGCCCCCTGGCGCTCGGGGAGTATATGGGGGCGGCCGAGCCCGGGGGGCTTCTTCTGTAGCCCAGCGTTGAGGGCTGCGGCTGCCCCGGCTGCATGTGAGCGGCTCCGGCCGTGGACGCCGGCACCGGGGAAGGGACATCAGCGCGTGCCGGGGCGGCGGCGGGCAGCCAGGCAGGATGCGGCGCTTCCAGGCTTTGCACCGATCTTTCCCTTTCCTCACCCGCTTCCGCCTCTACCGAGTAAGTGCCGACCCTCGCCCCGGGCAAACCCGTCGCCCGGCCCTCTCCCCATCGCCTGCGGGCAGGGGAGCTGGCAGCTCCCTTGGCCCTGTGTGTCCCCGCCTGCCCCCATGTGCCCCCGTGCCCAGCTGCTCGCCGCGCCCGCCGTATTTTTAGCCCAGTGCCGAGGGTTGTAATTGCGGTGACGCGGCCGAGGGAGCCGAGCACAGCGGGTGAAGACGCCAGGAGCCATGTCATCTCCCGGGGAAGAGGAGAGGATGGAGGGGGCTGATGTGTTGTGGAGCCAGGACGGCGGTCCCAACTTCCCTCCCGCTCTAAACAGTGGGAGACAGAGCTGTGTCCCTTTCCAAAAAGGTGGCGATGAAAGTGGGGGAGAGCTGGGACAGCAGGCACGGATGGGGAGTGGTGGGGGGTGTGGAGAACTGTGTGTGAGACCTGGCCCTGTCCCTCCCTCCCTGTGTCCCGACACAGCTCGGGGGGGTGATGCTGGCAGCGCTGGGGTGCCCTGTACCTCAGTCCTGGGGCAACAGGACCCCCTAGTGACCCTGATGTCCCTGTCTGCCCCCTCCTTTTGTCTGCCCAGCCAAGGCAGAGGAAACCTACCATGGGTCTGTCCTGCAGCCTGGCCGGGTGGCTGGGACAGCTGTCCCCTCCAGCTGAGCAGAGGGATCCAGGCAGGCACATGCATCCTGAAGCTCTGACCCCTCCAGGGGATAGCCTGTGCTGGAGCAGAGGGGTGGGCTGGTGTTTCTGTGGGCATGACAGGGCAGAGCCAGTCTGTCCTGCCTGTCCCTGGGTGTCCTGCTGATGCGGTGCCTCTCCCGGCCTCCCCCAGAGAGCTGGGGACAGGCTCAGGAAATCAGTCTGCTAGTGTCCCTCACAGCAGCACCCCAGCCGTGGTTCTGAGCCCCTCTGGGTGACTCCCCAGCGGGGATGGGGCAGAGAGGAGTGGAGCATGGTTCCCCCTAACCCGGCATTGTGTCTCGGCAGAGGCTGAGCTGTAGCATGCAGGCGGAGGAGGGCACGGACTGGCTGCTGGAGCTGCTCACTGAGCTTCAGCTGCAGCAGTACTTCCTGCGCATCCGGGACGAGCTCAATGTCACACGCCTCTCCCACTTCGAGTACGTCAAAAATGAGGATCTGGAGAAGATCGGCATGGGACGCCCTGGTGTGTACACCCCCCCCAGACCTCCCCCTTATCCCCAGCTGGATGCGCAGCATCTTTTGGGAAGCCCAGAGGAGCATGTGGTCCATGGGGCTAGAGAGGACCTCTACCCTGGGCTGGGTTGTGACAGTCACTGTGTCCCTGAATCCTGTAGGCCAGCGGCGGTTGTGGGAGGCAGTGAAGCGGAGGAAAGCCATGTGCAAGCGGAAATCCTGGATGAGCAAGGTAGGGATGAGAGAGGGACAGGTGTGACAGAAACTGAGGCAAATGGGAGAAGCTAGACCTCTCCCCGTACTCTTCCCAGGTGCCTGGCTCTGCCTATGCCACTGGTCCCTGGGGGAGTCCTGCCTGTGGTGTGATACTGCCAGTGTGTGCCCTGGTCCCATGCAGGCTCCTGGGTCACTTCCCAGGAAAGGACAGCCCTGCCGCCCCAGCACTTGGAAAATTCATTCCCTTCATTATTTGCCTCTTTGCCAGGAAAATTGTTTGCAGCTAGGGAACCACAGAGCCTGTGCATCTTGCTTCAGCCAGCTCTGTGGGCAGCAGCACTGCCCAGGACTCTGCCTGCCCTGCTGCCTCACAGCAAGGAGGCACAGCCTTGTACCTGCAGGCTGGGGCATACCAGGACAGGGGACCTTGGAATGGTCACATATTCCATATGCCATCCCATCCAAAGCTGGTGCTGCTGGCATCCCCAGAAGAGCAGAACAGTTACGAGCTGGGCACTGGGTCATGGCCTCACCCCTTTGTGACTCATCTGTGCTGGGACATGGTCAGGATGGGCTTTTAATAGAAGGCTACTTCTATTAAAGAAGAAATGGCAGGAATGCCACCTCCCACCCCGACCGCATGTTGGGCCCAGCCCCCACGCACCCTGCAGGGGTCCTGGCTGCCGAGACTGGGATGGACCCCGGCCAGTGGGGCACATCATCAGTCCCAGCTGAAGGAGAGGGAAGGAGAGCCCATCCGCTCTGGGTGGTGGTGGTGGCAGGCAGCACAAATGCAAAGCCCATGTCTTTGCAGGGATGTGTCACCACACACTCGGCCCAAGCTGGAGGTTTCCCTTGGCTTTGTGCCCAGGCACATTGTGTGGCCATAGCCTGGCCAAGGAGTGCCCAGGGCCCTCTCTGGCTACTGGCCTGGTTTACTGTGGCTGCTGGGGAGTCGCTGCAGGGCTGCTGTGAGAGGCACAACCCCTTCCCTCCACAGGAATCGCAGCCTGGTGTGCAGGCTGCTGGAGGAAGAGAGTTTGATCTCACAACCAGACTGCCCTGGCTCATCACCAGTTAGGGGTCATCAGTGGGTTCTAGAGTGTACAACCCAGACAAGGGGTTGTCCCAGCACTACTCACTTGCAGACCCAAAGGTTTCGGGTATCTTCACATCCACGTCTCACCTACCTCCATGTCCCACAGGTGTTCAGTGGGAAGCGCCCAGAGTCGGAGCTGCCACCCCAGCCCCAGAGTACTTTCCGCAAGCCCCCCACACCACCACCCCCCGAGGCTGGGGGCCAACACTCCCTCACCTGCCTTGTGCGGGAGCGGGACCTCTCGATCTTTGAGAAGCTGGGTGACGGCTCCTTCGGCGTCGTGCGTCGTGGAGAGTGGTGCACGCCTGCCGGCAAGACGGTGAGAGACTGCTCATGAGGGGGGTGGAGAGCTGGGCAGTGGGACTGCCTACAGGGGAAGACACTTCAGGGCTCACTCCTGCTTTGGCCGTAGCTGAACGTGGCAGTGAAGTGCCTCAAGACAGATGTGCTGAGCCAGCCAGAGGCACTGGATGACTTCATCCGGGAGGTGAATGCCATGCACTCCCTGGACCACAGGAACCTCATCCGCCTGTATGGTGTGGTGCTCTCCCACCCCATGAAGATGGTGAGTGTGGGGGAACAGGGCCAACACTGATGCCACCCCATGTGGGTCCCACATGATGGCATGAGCAAAGCCAGGCTGTGTCTGTACCCCAAGTCCTCTGCTGGCATCCCCAGTGGAGTACAAGGAGGCTGGAAGCCAGCCCAGCCAGGGTGCCCCTGGACTGATTGGTTTGCTGTCCTCTCCTTATGGCCCAGGTGACAGAGCTGGCCCCGCTGGGCTCCCTCCTGGACCGACTGCGGAAGAACCAGGGCCATTTCCTCATCTCCACTCTCTGCCAGTATGCCATCCAGGTGGCCAAGGGCATGGCCTACCTGGAGTCCAAGCGCTTCATCCACCGTGACCTGGCCGCCCGCAACATCCTGCTGGCTTCCAATGACCTCGTCAAGATCGGGGACTTTGGGCTGATGCGGGCCCTGCCAAAAAACGATGACCACTATGTGATGCAGGAGCACCGCAAGGTCCCCTTCGCCTGGTGAGCCTTGAGGAGGGGGAGACTGGGGGGTGCAGCACAGACAACCTGATGTTCACGTCCTTCCCCATGTAGGTGTGCTCCTGAAAGCCTGAAGACACGCACCTTCTCCCATGCCAGCGACACCTGGATGTTCGGAGTGACCCTCTGGGAGATGTTCACTTATGGTCAGGAGCCTTGGGTAGGCCTCAACGGCAGCCAGGTAGGTGTTCAGCAGGGACCTGCCCCCTTGCCTCACCCTGCTGGTGCTGAGGGGACCTGGGAGTCCCTGACAGCACCCCTTGCCCCCCAGATCCTGCACAAGATAGACAAGGAGGGTGAGCGGCTGCCACGTCCTGAGGACTGTCCCCAGGACATCTACAACGTCATGCTGCAGTGCTGGGCACATAAGCCCGAGGACCGACCCACCTTTGTGGCCCTGCGGGACTTCTTGGTGGAGGTGGGTGAGCAGGGAGGGAGACAGGAGCCCTGGCACCCTGTCCACTGGCTCTGCTCGAGCATGAGTAGAGTTAAGGATGTCGCTGAGGCGGGAGTTGACACGGGGGAGCTCAGGCCAGGCAGAAGTGGCAGGTGGTGACATGGTCACAGCAGGAGAAACCTGGGTGCTACCTTGCCCTGACCCACCCCAGGGATGTGACAGCTGAGGACAGGCTAGTGGTGATTCATTTTTGAGACCCCGTGTCCTGCCTCTAAGCAGGGCAGGGATGGACATGGGGGGCTGCATCCCCTATCCTTACCCACCTCTACCCCCAGGCCCAGCCCACTGACATGAGGGCACTGCAGGACTTTGAGGAGCCTGACAAGCTGCACATCCAGATGAATGACATCATCACGGTCATCGAGGGCAGGTACTGCACGGAAGGGTTGCAGGGGAGAGAACACACTGGCAGCTGGCCTTGGTGGGCACAGGGCACCCCAGGAGTGGGGAGAGTGTGGGCACTGGCAGAGCTGTGGGGAACAGAGATGGGAAGGGCTGGATCTCCTGCTGGCACAACTGGCTGTGTACCCCATGGGCAGGCAGAGCTGCCTGGGGGTCTGTGGTCCCCCAGGCAGCACAGCACCGTGGGGGCACAGCCCTGCCCACAGTGCCCGCAGCCCTGCCTGCACCGTACCCGCTGACTCACCAAACTGTGCCCATGGCTTTGCCCTGGGAAACCGCACGCCCCAGGGCCGCTCCCTGCTGTTAGCGGTGGAGACATGCTGCCAGCACCTGGAGACTTGCCGCTGTCATCGGGCTGGGAGAAGCACCGTGGGCTTGGTACCATGCTGGCAGTACCCACTGTGCTGGGACCTGCGGACTGGAGTGGGGGGGCCTTCCGGCCCCGCATCCCCGTTCCAGGATGTGCCTGTCCCCTTCCAGCTGGAGGACAGTGGGGATCCCCCAAAGGAGCGCAGTGTCCCCACGCTGACGCCGGTCCCACAGCCCCGAGGGGAGGAGGAGGAGGGCTCTGTCCCCGTCCCTCCCTGTCCCCCGCCCCGGGACGGCTCCCCGCGGTTAGTCACGGCTCGGGGTGAATCAGGCCGGGTTTGTGTGTCTGCAGGGACCGGCTGCTCCCGGTCCGCCGCCGCGGGGATGACTCTTGCCCAGGGTCTGGCGGTTTAATTGCAGGGGGGGGGGGGAGGGGAAGCGGCGTCGGCTGGATGGAGGAAAGGAGGAAGGTCGAAGGAGCGGCGCGAGGGCGGTGCGGCCGCCCCGCCAGGAGCGTCCTTACATCGTCTCCGCTGGCCGCATCGCGGCCGGGCTGCGGGAGCGTCCCGAGCCCCCCGCCACGCGCGCCGGCCCAGGTGAGCCGCGAAGGGGCGATGGAGTCGCGGGAGGGGGCTGGGAGGTTGCCCGGTGCGGTCGGGACGGTGCTCAGCTGAGTCGGCCAGAGTCGGGGCGCAGCGTCCCCTGCTTCAGTTTCCCGGGGAGGGCCAGCCCCTCGATTACCCCCGTTAGCGTGCAGGTTGGGGGTGCGGGGTGAGGGCAGCCGGCGGAGAGTGGCAGGAGCCCCACGGCTGCCGTGCCCTCCCCGGAGGGGAGCCCCTTCCCCGTGCTAGTTTCTCCCCCGCGGGGGGCTGCCCCCCACCGTGATGCCGGCAGGGATGCCGGGCAGGCTGGGGTGGGGGGGCTCCCCGGGCCGCATGCGGCCCCGCCTGAGGCCGCCCGGGGCACCGCTAACACCCCCACCTCTTTTCAAGCCCCTGCCTGATCGTTCTCGGCGGGGATCACAGGTGCGGGTTTGTGCGTTACTGGTGGAGCGCAGGGGGCAGGGACCTCCCTGAAAGCCCACCCGGGGACCCAGCGAGGCGCGGAGGGGGCTGTCGCGGGGAGAGGAGCCAGGGCAGCGCCGGAGTGGGTTTGTGCCTGGGGTCCGAGCTCGGGTTCGGTGGGACGAAGCTGAAAGCAGGGGGAGCGGAGGGTTGACCCGGCTGCAGCATCCCTTCGGCGGGATGCAGCGGTGAGGGGCGCAGGGAGGGCAGACCGGACGGACCTGCCTCGGGGGAAGGGGAGCCGTTCCCCCGCCTCCCCACGCGCTCCGCCGGGGTGTAGGGAGTGGGTTGTCCGGTACCGGCCTGGCTCTGCCGTGGCTCTGCCGAGGGGTCCTAACGCTGAGTAAGGCGGCTGGCTGGCGGCAGCGGGAAGGTAAACAGGAAAAGGGCTGAGCTGGTGGCCGGGGGTGACTCACAGGTGACTCCAGGAAACTGTGGGGCCCGTGCCAGCCTCTCCAGGCTGGCACCCACACTGCCACTGCCCCCATCCTGCAGCATGCCCTGCCCACGGGGAGAGGGGCCCCTAGCAGGCAGAGGGGTGGTTTAGGGTTGGACCCCTCCCACATTAATTTGGCACAGTGCTGGGTGGGGGACACCAGTTGGGGTGCCTTTCCTTGCCCCATCCATGTGCTCCCCAGTCTCTCTGGGCTACATGAGCACTTCGTCCCACCCAGAGGTGGCTGTGTCCTGGAGTAGGAGACTCCTGGGGGACACACTGGGGACCAACACCCCAGGGTGATCTGGCCCACTCAGGTGGCTCCAGGAAGATTCACAGCCTGAGCCCCCACCTGTCTGTCTGCCCATCTCCCCCTGCCCACAGCAGGGCTCACTAATAATGTAGGAAGGGAGCGAGGAAGACCCCACAGCCCACTGTCCCCCACGTGGGCCCCATCAGACCCCAGGCGTGTCCCATGTGCTGTCCTTGGCTGCATGGGGCACGGTGATGAGCAGCTTGGTGCGGGCATCACTCCAAGGCTCCTGCACAATTTGAGGCAGCAGGGAGGAGGAAGGAGCACATCTTTTTGAGCACAAGTGTGGAGCTTTGTTCCCCACCACCTGCATTCTCAGCACCACGGGGTGCAGGGACCATGTGGGGTAGGATTTAGAGCATACTGCCAGTGTAGGGTTGGGATGCTGGGCACCCAGGTTCCCTTCCCAGTTGTGTCACCGCGTGCCTGCGTGGACTTGGACGAGTCACCTTGCCTCTTCCCTGTCACTGGGGCAGGCACGTGTCACCCTCCCATCCCCTCATCAGTAACAAGGTCCTTTTTATTCCTTAGGGCCGAGAATTACTGGTGGCGGGGTCAGAATAAACGGACCCTAAAAGTGGGCCAATTTCCCCGAAACACGGTGACCTCGGTGGCAGGGCTGTCAGCCCACGACATCAGCCAGCCGCTTAAAAACAGCTTCATCCACACAGGCCATGGAGACACCAACCCGCAGCACTGCTGGGGGTTTCCCGATAAAATTGATGAGTAAGAAACTTTTTGTCTTCTCTGCATCCTCTGCCTGCTCCCTGCCTTCCCCACTGCCCACTGGGCATGGGAGCAAGCCGCGGCTTGGCTACTACCCCCCTCTTTCCCTGTGAAGCATTTTGTTCCCCACTGCTGTATTGGGAATGGTGGCTCTGGGTAGGGTCCCTGCAGCTGAACTAACTCCTTTGCCTCTTCTTACTAATGGGGTTTGGGAGGTGGGGGGCTGCTGTGCTTATGGGGGGCTGTCCTTGGGGGGAGACCCATGTAAGCACCACCGTGGAGGTGGCCACATTACCCCAATGTTTTTGGGTGTCCCAGGGCTGATGGATGTGCGTGGCTTGCAGCCCGTCCTCACGCTTCTAACAGCATGAGTCTTTTCAAAGAGCAAACTGTGAAAAAAATCCACCAAAATGATTTTTTTCCCCACCCTGCTCCATCAGGAGACACCCTGGCTGAACTGTGATGGGGGGGAGGGGGATTGGGTGCTTGTGATCCAGTGTCCCACATGCCCCCCTGCCAGGTAGGACTTGTTGTGCCCAGCGTGGGTGCTGGGTGAGCAGGAGCATCTTGGCAGGGGGCATGGGGGGTTCTCTGCCAGCACTGGGCTGGAGGGACGTGGGAGGGCTGCGTGTGGGGGGCAGGATAGGATTTCAAAGCCTGGAAAGCTCCCGCTGGGTAGGGCCAGCTCCTGCACCAGGCTCACTCCATCTCCTGGAATCATGATCCCCACTGTTGTTTGGCATCCCAGGCCTGGGACAGCACTGCAGGTGCCCTCGGTCCCAGCCTGACCCCTCAATGGCACCCTGGTGTCCTGGGCTGTGCCGGCGGCCCTCGGAGGGCTGAACGGAGGCACCGTGCACGCGGATCTGGCTCGTGCCCCGGCAGGCCTTCCCGCACCCCGCTGCGTGGGCACGGGCGCTGGGTACGTGCTGCCCGGGCTGCCGAGAACGCACCGAGCTCGGCACACACCCAAACCTTCGGGCTGCTCCGGCTCCCGCCGGCTCCCTGGCTTGCGATGGCTCGCCCGGGCCTCCCGGCACCCCCCCCTGGCAGTACCGGGGCGCTGTGCCTTGGGCGCAGCATCGCACCACAGCGCCCTGCTGCTGGAGGGGTGTCCTGGGCGCTGCACCCCGCACACGTACCCTGGACACAGAGCCCTGCTTGCAGTCCCCTGGACACAGCACATCATGCACACGGAGCCGGAGAGGGGTGGGTGACACAGGGACAGCACCAGGCTCTGTGCCGTAGCAGCAAAAGCCTCTGGGGTGTGGTGTCCCAGCATTCACAGGGACGCTTCTCGTTGGGGCAGAGTGTGTGGTGGAGGAGCTGTGAGGTGTCCCAAGGCACAAGCCTGGGGAGCAAGGGGTCCTGCATGGCCCCTGCTGACTCCCAGGCACTTTCCTCTCTCCCCACAGGCTGTACCTGGGAAATCCCATGGACCCTCCTGACATTTTAGGTGTGGACCCGAGTGCTGCCAGACCCACACAGCTTCCAGGCAGGACTAAAAGTGAGCTTCTTTTTTCCTTCCTCCTGCCCATCAGCTGCACGAAGCCCTTTTCCCCATGCCCTGTTGGCCAGGGTGACGGGCTGGACCCTCTCCTTTCTGTCTCTCAGCTGGCACTTGCTTTTTGCAGACCCGGGGGGAGCTGGGGTGATGGGGCGTGTTGTCACCTGGCCATATGCCACTGCCAACAGCGTGGGCGGCTGGTGGCTCTGCCCGGCTGGACTCTGCCCTGCTGCCCTTCGTCCGAGTCCCTTGTCCCCTCCCAGCCTCCCACGGCTGGTCTCCCCAGTATGGGGATCTCAGCGGAGCTGCCACGGGGAGGGAGCTCAGGCGCTGTGCGTATGCCACAATTCCCCTAAACCTACAATCTTCCCTTGTGGGGTGGCTTCCCACCAGCATCCTCTCTACGCCCCACCAGTGATGGGGGGCTGACCAAAGCATGCACCCTGCTAACAAGCACCTTGGCTGCCGCTTGCTCCACACGCTCACCCCACGCCTCTCCTTCTCTTGGGTTCTCTCTTCTCCTGCAGGGCAGCCACCTCCACGCCCGCCTCAGCCTACCGTCCTGCTAACCAGTAAGTTTGGCTTCTTTGGGTGCTGCTCTCCCTCCTTCATGCCCCCTTTCTTTTCTCTCTTTGTCTGGGTGGCCTGGGGCATATGCCCCCTGCCCTGGTGTGTCTGCTGTACCCAAGGGGTGAGCAAAGGTGGCTGAAGCTATGGGGCAGTTAGGGGGTTTGGAGATGCAGATGCCCCTTCTTGCACCCCAGGGATGGGTGCTGGGACCCTCACCATCTCTCTCTGTCGCCTCCTAGAGCCTTGCTACGACCCAGTGAGTGAGGAGGAAGAGGGTCTGCCAGGGGGTCTCCGGAAGCTCTGCCTGAAGAAGACAGGCACAGGGAAGGGTCTGCGACCAGTCAAACCATCAGCACGGGTACCAGGCACCAAGGTGGGCGAGCGGCAACCCGGACGGCTGGCAAGCGAGGGGCCGGCGGGCAGCGAGGTGACACTCATCGACTTTGGGGAGGAAGTGCCCCAAGGTACCCCCTCTCCAGTGGGGGAGCTGACAGCCCCATCATTAGCCAAGCTGGCCATGGAGGCCTTCTCTTTGCTGGACAAGACCCCACCGCAGAGCCCCACGCGGGCTCTACCCCGGCCTCTGCACCCCACGCCGGTGGTGGACTGGGACGCCCGCCCCTTGCCCCCACCCCCTGCCTATGATGACGTGGCGCAGGACGAGGATGACTTTGAGGTGTGTTCCATCACCAGTCCCCCGAGCCGGCGGGGCAAGACCAACTATGGCTTCGTGGATGAGGGTGAGCGGGGACCGGTGCTGGAGGACAACCTCTTCCTGCCCCCCAAGGAGACCAAACAGCCCAGCATGACACAGACCACTGAGCTCTTTGAGGAGCTGCAGCAGGAGTGCATGAAGAGGCTCAATGTCCCCTTGGGACCGGCTGCCCCTGCTGATGACAAGCCCCAAATCCCACCCCGTGTTCCAATCCCACCCCGGCCCCTTCGCCGCAATGAGCCTGGGCGCTGGTCAGGGGACCTTTCCCCAGCCTCAGGGGGTGAGGAAGACCGGCCACCCCAGATTCCCCCCCGGGACCCACTGTCGCAGCCCACCTCCCGGACACCCAGCCCCATGGCTCTGCAGGTGGGCTCCCCACAGCAACGTGCTGCCCTCTGCTCCTGCCTTTCCACCTCACCAGGGAAGCCTATGCCTACCACGCAGAGCTTTGCCCTCGACCCCAAGTACGCCACTCCCAAGGTCATTCAGGCACAGGGCAAGGACTGCTCCAAGGGACCCTGCATCCTGCCCATTGTGAAGGATGGGCAGAAGGTCAGCAGCACCCACTACTACCTGCTGCCTGAGCGCCCTGCCTACCTGGACAAGTATGAGAAGTTTTTCAAGGAGGCTAAAAGCCCAGAGGAGGTACCAGCATCCCGCCAGGTCACCACAGCCACCGTCCGTCCCATGGTGCAGCAGCCACTGCCAGACTGCAAGGCCAACTTTTCTTCCAATAACAGCAATCCTGGGCCCAAGTGCCTGGTGAAAGCCTCTTGCAGCCTCCAGAAGATTGTCTACGATGGGCCAGATGTTTGCCGTCCCGCTGAAAAGATCCGGCTGGTGAGTGACATGCCCAGTATCCATGGGGAGGAGGGCACATGCTGGCCACGAGCTCACTTCGGCAAGAGCTTTCCCCACCCTGTGCCTCAGTTTCCCCAAGTGCAGCTGCAGGGGATTGGCTACAAGGGGGCTCCGAATGTGCAGGGGGCCATAAATATCACTGCAATGCTAAAATGGGAATTGAAGGCCCTTTTAACCCAATTTGGCCCTACTCAATGGCCTGGGGAGGGAGAAGGTTGGGTTATCTGGGCTGAGGCTATTGAGGCCCACCCAAGCCCAGGAGAGACAAATGATGTTCAGAATAATGCCAGCTCCAGGCTAACAGTGCTCCCTGGGGAAAGAGCCAGGACTGGGGGCAACCTCAGTGGCCCACTGCTTCAGTCACGGGCTCCGTGCTGCTTGGGGGTGGCAGCAGACACTGACCACAAGCTCCCCCCAGGTGCAGGACATGGTGCACGGTGTGACCACCGACGAGTGCCAGGCAGCCCTGCAGAACCACGGCTGGAGTGTCCAACGGGCCATCCAGTACCTGAAGGTATGGCACACCTCTGTTCCCTCACCCTAGCTCCCACAAGAGTGGTGGCACTCCTGTCACCCCTCTGGCCATGCCCTGTCCCCTTGCAGGTGGAGCAGCTCTTCTGCCTGGGGCTGAAGTCCCGTGGCGACTGCCAGCGGGTGCTGGAGATGTTCGACTGGAACCTGGAGCAGGCCAGCTCCCACCTCCTTGATCCCTACAGCACCGCCCGCCAGAAGTAAGGTCATGGATGTGTTTTGGGGGGGTAGTTCTCCATGCCATGCTGCTCTGGGCAAGCTGGCACTATCACCTCTCCTGAGCTCATGTTCTCTCCTCTCCTTACAGGTGGTGACAGCGGGGATGGGGTGAGTGGTGTCAGATCCAGAGAAGGCACCTCACCACGGGGCCAGTGCTCCCGCCTCCACCCACACAACCTGCTGCTGGACTCTGGACTGAGCCCCCACTTTGGGGGTGGGGACACCCCAAAAGGGACCCTGCCCCAGACTTGCTGGGGTGCTTATGCCCTGGTTTGGGCAAATGGGCTCTGTCCCCTGGCCTCTTGTTGAATTGTTTTTGTAAAGAGAAATGTAATTTTAATATATATTATGTATATATATAAAAGTATTCTATGGAGAGGAGGAGGGTGCCTGTAACCGTCTCCCAGGTTCATCCCTGCCCATACACAGGGACAGGCCATGTCTCCATGGATTCTGGTTCCTCCCTGCAGGCAGCTGGGACTGTGATCCTTGGGATCTGCCATGTGATGGAGCTCAGGAGGGGATGCACTGACACTGGGGATCCCCAGGGAGCTGTGTGACGTGCACCTATAAAACCCAGCACCAATGCCTCCCAGGCTGTTTTAGGGTGCAAGGTTCTCCCCATCCGGGGCTGCTGGAGTTAGTCAGTTTGTCCCACCCCCAGGCCCAACACCTGAAGCCTGGGCGCTGTTTTGCTCACTCTGAGTGGGCAGTGCTTCCCTGAAGCGCTGCCCCAATACAGGGCAGCCCCCTGCAGCAGGGCCCCCCTTGCCTGGTGCCCCGCGGCTCCCGGCTGCCGCCTGACTCATGCCCGGGCAGGGAGTGGCGGGACCGGCGTCGCGCCCCCACCCACGCGAGGGGTGTTGTGCAACCAGGTGCCACCACTGCAGCCAGAGCCAGGAGCTGGTGGGGGAGGGGAGGTGGCTCCCATGGGGTCTCACTTCAGGTGCCAGTTCTTGCCCTGCCTCCAAATGGGTATCAGAGCCCCTTTACCGGGTTTCCCCTTGCAGCAGCATCGGGAAGGGATCTGGGGATCAGGTGGAGGAGGATCTTGGTGCCCAAACCCACCAGGTCCATGGGCAGTGGTGATACCTGCTCCCCAGAGTGCCTTCTCTCTAGAGAGACCCTGCCATATACGGTGAGGAAGGGCTGCTTTGGCATGGCTGTGGATCCCTCCCTGTGGCAGATGCTACCTGGCCACATCCCCTGCGTGTCCTGTGCACCCACGGCTCCCTCATCTCTGATCCCTTGGCCCTCCCTGAGTGCAGGGACAGGCAGGTGTGCTGGGCACAGGCAGGTGTGCTGGTGCTGCTGGTCATGCGTCAGTGCTTTGGACTCTGAGCTTCTGTTTCCCCATGAGGTGCAGCCACCATGGTGTGGCAGCCGGCTGGAATGGCTGCCAGTGAAGCGAGGAAGGCACAACACGGTCACTGACGTGTTTCTGCCCCCTTAAGTGATCCTGGAACTGGGTGAGATCGATCCTGTGAAGGGGCAAACACATTTGCTGCAGTGGCCTCACTGAGTCCATTTGCACAACTGGGTCCGTCTGGCTTCTGTCCCCAGTGGAAGGTGACCTGCAACCCAGGGCAATGCCTGGCCCCGCCACCCATGTGGGACCCCCCCATCCGGGCTGCGTGGGCCTTTCCGCGATGGCACAGATAAGGCCTGCCCGCAGGTCCCAGGCGGCAGTGCCGAGGGGGGGACAGGGCAGGGTCAATACGCAGGACCCCAAGGCGCCAGTAGGAGCCTGCTCTTTCCTTCTTCCTCCTTGGTGGTGAGCCAACCCCTGCCAGGGGTTATCAGCCACGCAGCTGAGCGTGGAGGGACCTGGCAGCAAACAGGAGGGTGGATGGGGGTACAGAGCCCAGGACTGACCCACCCCACAGAGGTGTTGGGGACCCCTGTCCCCACTTGCCATCCCAGGGCCTTTGGGCCAAGTGACTTTGAAACCCACTGGCTGTTCCCCAGGAATTGGGGACCCCAGCAGTGGGCTGTCAACAGTGGGGTCAGCCTGGGAAGGGCCTTAAAACATCCCATGGCAAAATGGGTGTCCCCCAGCATCAGTGGGTCCCCAGAAATGGGACGCTGCCACCTCATCACAGGCTGCGAGGACACACAGACGTCAGTGCCACAGGCAGGGCACGTGGTGTCCCCGTCCCCCCCACCCGGGGGAGTGCTCACCGGTCGAGTCACCTGTTGCGTCCCTCCCTTGAAACAGGGAGAGCTGCAGCCCTGTCCCTGACACCGAGGAAGCACCATGGGGTCCTGGGGTCCGTGGCTGCTCTGGAGCTGGGTGCTGTGGGGGCTCTGGGTGCTGCCAGGTAAGTCCCAGGGTCGCTGAAAGTGCCAGTGAGCTGAATGGGTGGCTGATACCATCTGGGTGATGGGCTGCGAACAGCCCTCCAGCTTGTTCCAAATACCCCAAGTTCGAGCCTGAGTGCCTGGCTGGGGTTTGCCCAGTCTCTGTCTGCGGGTGCCACAGCCTCGGCGTGGTTCCCAACTGCAGCAGGGGAAGGTGGGGGGGCAATTGAGGATCAAAGGGGGACTCTCGCCCTTGGGGAAGGTGTCTGACTGCTCTTGGTGTTGGTTGGGCTATGGGTGCTCCCCCCGCAGCAGGGAGGAGGGATGAAGGTGATGGGGACCCCTGGCTGCTTTTTCCTCATCCCGATCTCACCCACCTTTGCACAAGCCGGGGAGATGAAGGAGCAGCCCCTTGTCCCCACGCTGGTCCCGACAGAGTCAGGCAGCATATCCCGTGCAGCCGACAGTACCAGCGCTGAGCTGCCTTCGGACCTGGGCATGTGCCAGGCATTCCCCACCACCGTGGCCGCACGGACGGAGCACCCCTCTCCCGCCGGCCGGACCGTCGCCTCCGCAGGCAGCCAGGGCTCAGGTAAGGCCGGCAGGCAGCTGGCCGCGGGCAAGTTCCTGCCTGCTGGGGCCGCGGTGGGATTGATCCAGCTGGGGCTGCCTTGTCTCGCTCCACAGGCATCCTGGTGCCGCAGGTGACAACAAGAGGGCTGGTCCCAGCTGGGAGCAGTGGTGAGCAGGAAGGGCCTCCCAGCCCAGCAGCTCTCCCCGGGGGTCCAGCAGTGCGAGACAGCCTCCAGGCAGGGTCGGGGGCTGGGGTCTCTTCTCCGGGTGCTGCCAGTCACCCAAGCAGCGCCCCTCCCCATCCCACCACCACTTGGCACAAGCAGCCTCTGTCCTTCGTGCCGATGGAGCACACGGTGGGTCTTGCCGTGGGTGCTGTCCCTGCCGAGAGGATGCCAGGGACTGCACAGACTACAGTGCCATTGCTCCCCCAGGATGAGCACAGCACAGGGACATCACATCCCAGTATCAGCAAGAGTTCTGCTGAGCCACACAGCACTGCCTCGCTCCCGTCCCAGGAGGCGATGCTGGGGCTGGACAAGGCCACCTCACCTTCAGACACAGCAGCCAGCATCTCTCAGGACAGGGGCAGCCCCATGAAGACAGCACCAGCCTCAGCCAACCCTGCCACTGGCCTCCCCTGGGTGCCCCCCAGTAAAGCCACAGAAGGAGCCAGGATGGCATCCCCACCGTCTGCAGACCCCCCAAGAGCATCCTTGGCAAAGGTCACCTTTTCTTCTGCTGCCATTGGCATTGGCGAGGCTGCAGAGCCAGGGACACGTGCCTTGTCTGACACTGCCCACAGTGCCTCACAGGACCCCAGTGTGCCTCCTGCTCAGCTGCCTCCAGCCCTTTTGCCCCAGCCCCCTGGTGATGCTGTGCCAGGCATAGGAGAGATGCTTCCCCCCAGCCACAGCACTGCTCCAGAAACTGCTGGAGATGGGCTGCCTGGAGCCAATGCTCTCACCCACCTCCAGACCACTGCACGAGTTCCAGGCACACTGTCTATGGTAGTGAAAGTCATAGCTGAAGAGCATATCCCCACTGTATCATTCCCAGCTCTCAGAAGTACCAGTGCTGAGCTGGTGTCCATTAGGAATGAGGACAGCACCAAAGCCACAGCAGGCACTGTGTTCCCAGAGACCAAGGCCACCCCAGGGGGGCTCAGAATGAGCCTGTCCCCCAATGCAGCTCTCGATGACCCTGGTGATTCCTCTCCAAGGCCCCTTCTGCACTCCACAGGCTCTCTGTTCCCCCAGACCCCCTCAGCAGCCAGAACCCCTCCAGCCAGCCCCAGCATGGCCATGCCCTTGTCCTTCACGGATGCCAGTGGAGAAAAACCACAGAGGGCCCCTCGAGCTGCACCACCATCTTCCACTGCTGCGTATGGCATTGGGACAGTGCCAGCTGCCCATCCATCCTCCCTTGTTAGCAACACTCCAATTCATGAAGCAGGGATGGGAACAGCATCATTGGCCAGTGGCAGTGCCACTAAGCTGGGGGACACCAGAGCCACCCTGCCTGTGCCTGATGCATCCCCCAGCCACAGCCAGCCTGGTCCCACAGGAGGCTCAGAAGCCCCAGGAACTGTTGTCACACCTGGACCTGCACCAGCCCCACCACTCTGGGCTGGGATACAACGTGAGGAACCTCCAGGGACAGAGACATGGTCACCAAGCACTGCACCAGGCACAGGCACAGCTGTACCAGGTATCCCAGGGGTACTCAAAGAAGTCACCATCCCCATGGCACCGCAAGCAGATGTCCCCCGTCTAATGGAAGGCAGTGTCAATGTAGGAATGGCTCTGGGGGTGCCCCCATCTGGCATCCCCCAAGAGATGGCAGCAGTCACATCCCTGTTGTCCCTGGATACCACACCACCAGCAATGGGAACTTCAGGTGACCCCCACCTCGATGGCAGCACCACAGGACAAGCAATGGGGATGGGGTTCCTGGAGGTGGGCACGGAGAACCCAGATGCCAGTGCAGCAGGGCCGACTGCCAGACACGCGACCATCACTGCCAGGCCATCGCCAGAGCCACCTGCCCAAGGGAATGATGCTTCTGAAACAAGGCCCCCAGTGGATCTGACTCTTACAACTCCAAAGAGCAGTCACTCAGCCCCACTGGCTGTGACTAACCCCAGCCCAGCACTGACCAAGGCCAGACCCCTTGTCAGCACAGCCACCATCAAGTCACCCCAACCTGTGGCACTGCCAACCCCCAAAAATGCAGCTGCAGAGGGAGGCCAGGGCACGTTCCAGTTGGCAGGAGATGGCAGCACCACACAAGCAGCTCTGGGCTCAACCCTGGTTGAGAACACAAGGGCAGGTGCCACAACAAGTACCCATCACAGCAGTGACATCTCTGTGGGGACAGGCCCACCGGCGTCACCCCGTGACACAGCCAGCATCAGTACCCAGCCAAGTGCTGCATCTTTCCACAGCTACAACACTGCTGAGCCCACCTCAGACATGGGCATGAACTTGGACATGCACACACTTTCTCCTGTGATGAGGAATGAGGCTGCAAGGCTGCCCCTGGGGTCGCCCACTCCTATGACTGCGGTGACTGAGCCAGCTGCCAGTGATGCCACCCTGTCAGCACACTCTGCCCCGGGCAGTAAAAGTCCTACCGCAGTGGCCATCATGGGCTTGGTGTCACCCACAGCTGCAGAGCTGGTTATAGCACCTTCCCCTGGCCTTGCTCACAGCACTGTTGAGACAGATATCAATGTGTCCCCTACAGTCCCTGGGACCACCCATCTGGAGATGGTGGCACCCTCTGACACCCCCAGCATCACTGTCACTGGTCCAGCAGTGGGAGCAGGTGATGTCAGTATGGACAGCGTCACAGCACCTGCCTCTGCTGTTCCCAGCAGTGCCTCTGCTACACACAGCCCCCATGTCACCTCAAGGCCATCTCCTGAGGCCACTGACAGCATCCACAACCCAGATCCAAGAGCTCTCAATGCATTCACTGAGGACAAGCCCATGGCTGGTGTTACCACACTGGCTGTTGGCCACACACACCCATGGGAAGCTACAACTGCATCCTGGTCAGGTGCTAAAGGTACCACTGCCCGTGCAGATACCACCCCCACTGAGGGCGGCAACGAGGATGTAGCACCCTCAGCCAGCACCAGCAGCACCCATGTCCCTGACTCCAACACCACTGGCACAAACCTGGCCACCACAGCAGCCACCAGCATATTCCTCAGCAACACCACCCCGCCAGCCACCTCAGTGGGCTGGGAGACCTCTGTGGTTACCAGGGCCACTACAGTCACGTCGTTTGCCACAGCAAGGGACACCAGCACCAGCAGTGCCCTGTCCCTCACTGTAACACACAGTGAGACAAGCAGAGGTGGGCAATCTGTCCTGTCCCCAACAAGTAACCCCTCATTGGAAACAACTACTGGGCCCTGGGGTGCTCTTGGTCCCAGCCCTGCTGCTGCAGTGCCCAGTTCACCCCTCCCCAGCCTGGACAGCCCAGCAGAGGAGGCAACAACCACCCCTTCATCCCTGCCTGGTGTTGGTGTAACTGGGGAAGTGGCAGCTGGACAGACTCCCACTGAGTCAACAACCCGCACCACTTCTACATCTGCCAGCAACCACAACACGGGACAAGCAGCAAGTACATCCCCTCCTGCTTTCCAAACATCTCCAGGGGCACCTGCCTGGGGGGAGAAAACAGCCATCACTGCAGGGAACACCTCAGCCATCACTGCAGAGAAGACCACAGCCACTGCTGCAGAGAACACCATGGCCATCCCTGAAGGCAGCACCATGGCCATCACCACAGGCAGCACCACAGCCATCAGCACCACATCCATCACTGCAGGCAGCACCACAGCTATTGCATCCACAGCTCCAGTGAGCCCAGCCAAGGAACTGGGAGGTCTCCCAGCTCCAGGCACAACAGCATCGGTGAGACCACCAACCACCACCAGCCCTGCCACCTCCCCGTCTTCTGTCTCTGGGACACAGAGAGAACCAGCACTGAGCACATCTGCCCACACCACTGCTGACCACAGAAATCCTGCCCCTGAGCCCCAACCCACCCATGAGCTTATCAGTAAGTAGATTTTCTTTTCCCAAAGCCAAGAGCAAGAAGGGGTTGTCGGCCAATCAAGCATCGTGATGAATGAGGGTACAGCCTGGTCCAGGGTGTCTCATCTGTGTTGCGTGTTGGGCTGACAGACTCATGGGGAAAGGCAAAATAGGAAAACTGAGAGCATCCCAAAAGTGGGTTAAAAATTGGGTTACAATCCTTCAGAGAACAGTCACAGTATCTTGGCAGCAAGTAGGTGAGTTTGTCCAGGCTGCAAGATGGAAAAAGCAGACATTAATGGTTTTACACCTTTTCCATTCATCTCCTGTCCATGTCAGTGCCAGCAGCCTCACTCTACCCCTTTGGCATCGAAGGAGGGGACCAAGAGTATGTCCAGAGGATGGTGGATTTTAACTCCCCGCTGTTCAAGCCAGAGATTGGATTTCCCTTTGGGAAGTCGCTGCGAGATGCTCTCTATGTGAGTTCCCCTCTCACTGAGCACATAAGGGATGTGCTGCCTTTTTGGTGAAAAAAACTCCACAGAAATGGAGCAGAAACCAAACTTTATCCGATTATCTTTTTTATAAAATTAAAAATAGCTGGTTTCTGCTCACCTGTGGAGGCTAAAAGCCATCCCAGGAGCTGCCTGGGTTGTCGGCAAATAACAAATTATTTTGGTTAGTTTACAGATAACGGACAGATCATTTTCCCACCCACGGACAACTATTTCCCATCCAACCCTAACCCACCTCCCCGGGGCTTCAGAGGCCGGGAGAGCTTCCCAATGGTGGCTGCCTTTTGGGATGATGCAGATTTCTCCCAGGGCATTGGCACCACCTGGTACCAGGTGAGGACCACCAAAGATGTTCTCCTGGGAAAGCCCAGCTCCCAGCTCACTCATTTAACCCTCTCTCTTGCCAACTTGCAGGAGTACTCCACCCTCAGCTCTACCCAGGACCCCCTCGTCCAGGATGTGGAAGCAAAGATTGAGAAATATCTGAAAATCCCCTATGTAGCAAAATGGACCTTGAAGGTGACATGGGAGAAGGCTCCAGCTTACCCATCCCAGAGGGATGATGCTCAGGTGAGCAGTGGGAGACCCAGGTGACAGAGGGGACTGTTGGCAGCTGTTTCAGATCTCACCACCTCAGTCTGCACTGTGGGGAGAGCAGGGGAGGCTTTGGGAATGTTAAGGGGGTGCCTTGGGTTTCTCCAGACGAGCACGTACCAGGCAGTCCTCACCACCGATGGGAACTACTCCTTCGCCCTGCTGCTCTACCAGGATGGCGGGATGCGGTGGGACTACACCAAGCTGGCTGCAGGCAACGTGCTGATCGGCTTCTCCAGGTGCTGTGCATGTCTGACTGGGTTTTCAGACAGCAGACTTCTCCCAGTGCTGTGTTGGGACCATTGGAGATGTTATCCCCAGGAGAGCCCAGCTCACACTCCTGGAGCAACCCTGTCCCATTTAAACCCTCTCTCCTGCAAACCGCAGCAGCTCCCACCCCACCTGCTCTGTGGGGAGCAGAGGAGGGTTGTGTTGGAAGGGTGATCCCAAACCTTCTCTCTCCACACAGTGGCAATGGCTATGCCAGAAACAACGAGTTGACTCAAAAGCCACGAGCTGTCAAGTACCGACCAGACCAGCACAGCAGCATCGGCTTCGGTACGGCACCAAGGGTTCTTTGGGGTAGATGGGGATGGATGGAGGGAGCTGTGTGCTCTGTGCTGGGAGCATGTCCCCATCACGTATCCCTGTGAGGCAATGGGGCAGTGAAGCCACTGGGCAAGGGCTGGTCACCAACAGCAGAGCATGGCTCTTCTGTGTCCTGCTGTGGCTTGCCACAGCCACACCGGCTCTAGAGGGAGCCTGGAGACCTCGTGTGAGGTCAGTAGCCAGGGACCGCTGTCCCACAGGACTACTCAGCACCTTGGCTGAGCTGTGCTGTTCTCTGGCTGCTTCCCCAGACGTGCGTGGACTGTGGATATACAGGCTGGACAGTCGCTCCCGGGTGAACTACAGGCTGTGGTGCCTGGCGTGGTTGGATGCAGAGCCAGCACCGACCACCTGGAACAGCCAGCTGCCACCATGCCCCTGCTCCCGGCCCCAGGCAGAGCTGGACCCCCGCTACCGCTGGAGCAGAGGTGCCAAGCGTAGCCCCCCGTGGCCATCTGGGATGGGGGGGAATGGCAGGGGCTCCCCTCCTGCTCTGGGGATGGCCATGATACCCCCACACCATTTCAGGCCCAGTGGACACCTCCGTGAGGATGCTGCGCACTGCATCCCCCAGCCCCACCGGAGCTGGGGTGCGATGTCTGTACCAAGATGGGAGCTTCCTCGAAGGCTGGCAGGAGAGAGCATGGAGCCTCCCCATCCACCCCACTGCTGGTAAGTGGGCACTGTCATTCCCTCACCCTAAAACACCCCAAGCACCAAGCAGAGGTGCAGCAAGGGCCCCGACAGCCCTCAGAACCCGGCCACCTTCCTCCACAGACAGGGAGCTGGAGGCATTCAACTGGTGCTGCCGGCAAGTGGGGAAGCCCCTGTTCTGCTCCAGGTTTGCTGAGAAGAGACCGAGGGTCAGCTGTGAGGGATATGTGCCGCCCACCCAAGGTGAGTTCCCAGGCTCTGCCTCCTCTGTGCCAGGGCACTGAGTGGGTGGCACAGCCACACACAGACCCCATGCATTACCTACGCTTCTCAGCATCCCAGTGAGGGCTGCTGCGCCAGCACAGTCCGGAGGTGCTCTCCTCCCTGAAGGGACACCAACATTTGCTCTTCTTCCTCCACCACAAAATGATTCCATCTCCTTTGGACCCCAGCTGGCGCCTTTGGAGATCCCCACATCACCACCCTGGATGGACTCACCTACACCTTCAATGGGCTCGGGGACTTTGTCCTGCTGCTGGCCAGCAATGCCCAGACCAGCTTTGTGCTGCAGGGGCGCACGGCACAGACCGGCACGGCCCAGGCCACCAACTTCGTGGCATTTGCTGCCCAGTACATCTCCACCACCACTGTGACAGTGAGTAGGAGTGACCTGGGTATGGGAGAGACCCCTATGGCAGGGTGGGTATCACTTCTGCATCACCTACAGAGTGATGTGGGTGGGACCCTCTCCTTTTCTGGCCACCTCCCACCACTCCAACAAAGTGCTAATAGTGGTGGGAAGGACTCATCAGACACAGGTGTAACACCTCTTGCAAAGAGGCCAGCAAGGGCTGAGGGCTCTGCAGGAGCATGGTCTGCTCCACCTTCTTCATTGCACACTCTTTGTGTGCATTAGCACAAATGAATGCTCTTCCTCACTTGGCAGAATTGCTCCCCCCATCTGTTTCATTAAGCAGAATGTTCTGGCGTCACCAGAAACAGCCACTGAGCAGTTTAAGGAGAGGGCTCAGAGCCAGGAGCCCACTGGTACAGCTCTCCACATTGTCACCGTCAGCCGAGCAGCAGTGGTGGCCTTGGTGTGCCCCATGCCAGTGGTGGCAAGGGGCAGCTGGCTGTCCTCTTCTGTGCAATCATCAAAGCTGCTTTATCATGTGTCTCCCGGAGTGAAGAACATGCCAACATGGGTCCTGGGGCTGAGCCTGTCTGCTGGGGCTGGAGGAGGACAGGATTTGACTTAAGTGTCCTCAGCATGGGGGAATGGCAGGAAGGGAGGAGCAGAGGGGCTGACTGGGACATCTGCCGTTATTTGCAGGTTGAATGGACCTTGAGGAGCCAGGGTGACATCCAAGTACTCCTGAACAATGAAACCATCCAGTTTTCCTATTCCCAAGGTGAGCAGGATGTGCTGTTAAATGTTAAACGTATTTACAGGAAACAAGGGATAACCCCACCCACTGGCACCAGCCCTGCCCAGTACAAGGGCAGCCGTCCTGAGCTCTATCAAACCTCTCCCACCTGCACCTTTCTCTGATTTGGGCAGGGTGGATGGGAAGCCCTCTCCTCCACAAGTTCATGGTCGTCATTTCAGACTCTAGCCTTGTGCAGACTCTCCCTCTGTGCTCTCCTTCTCTTGCAGACATGGGTGACGAGGTGTACTACAGCCCTGGAGTCCTGCTGATCAATGCCTCCTCTGTCACGGCCGTCTTCGATGGGACCATCGCCGTCTCCATCTCAACCACCTCCGGGATCCTCAGCATGATCTGCAGCCTGCCCGACTGGTACCGCAACAGCACCAAAGGCCTCCTGGGTGAGGACTTCTGGCACTGCTGCAGAGCTGTGGTGCAAGTTCCCTTCCCAACCTAAAGCAGGCTGGAAAACTGGGGGAATGTGCTCGTGAGAGTGGGGACCTCTGGGTCTAAACTAAACACTGGCCAGCACTGGCAAGGAGGTCAAACTTGGCATGGGAGACTCCATCCCTCTGGTGTTGCTCCACCAGGTGTGTGGGACCATGACCCTGCAGATGATTTCCAGATGCCAAATGGTACCAGCATCCCTGTGAACAGCAGTGAGGAGGAGATCTACAGCTACGGGATGACCTGTAAGTCTGTGCTTAGGATCCACCTTAATGATCCCCTCCTTCCTGCACCTTTTGGCCATCCTTTAGCTGGAGACATTTAAATACTTGCCTGAAAAAAAGTGATGCCTGGAAAATCCTTTGGTCTCCTCACTGCTCTGTGGAAATGAACCCTAAAATATAAGAAGCCTTAAAAACTCAAGACTGTCCACATGGTTGCTCTCTTGCAGGGGCTCTTGATGAGAACAGCCTGTTTGCTCAGCCATTGGGCTCACCGGCACTGAACTTCACACCCATCTTCTTGTCTCGGCTGCGGCAGAAGAATGAAAGCCAGTACCAGCTGGCAGCCTCACAGTGTCACGGCAGCAAGGAGTGTATCTACGATTCACTGAGCACAGGGAACTTGGCCCTGGGCCTGGCCACCCAGAGCCTTGCAGCCGACTTCCAACAGAGGAAGACAGTACTCAGTAAGTGGAGCAGATCCTCACCCCCAAGAGAGCATGGCTGGGGTAACTGGGCAGTGCCCTGCTTCCTCCCTGGGCTCTTCTGTTCCATGTGAGACAGGAGAGAAATCACCAAGGTCTTGGCGTTGCATTGCCCAGCTAGCTCATCTCCAAGCCTGGGAGATGCCACCATGCTGTACAACGTGAGGGCCTTGTTTGGTGGGTGGTCATGGCAGCACTTTCTTGGGGTCTCACCCTCACCAGGAGGGACTCAGAGCCAAGGGGTGATAAGGCCACAGTAGCAAACCACCAGCTGTGTGCTGGGCTGCTCTTTCCTCAGACGCCTTCCCTCCGGTCATCACTGGTGACGCTTCACTCACAGCCTTCAGGACAGAAAAGCTCAGAAGGCAGTACCACGCCCTGGGGGTGGGTGCACACTTTGTGCCCCATCTCTCACCAGAGCTCAACATATCAGGTATGGAAGGAGAGATGGGGAAGATGGGATAGGATGGAATGGGAGCACACGCTTTCCTCTGCTACCTCCTCTAACTCCTACCTCTCCTCCCGGCAGAGAATGGCACCCTGACGTGGGAACCCCATGGGATTGTCCCATTCACCATTAACTTGGAGGCTGTCGGGTCCAACAACCTCTCCGCACTCCTCCAGCTCCGCTTCACCCTTTGCAGATGCAGCAGAAGCCAGGAGTGTGACTACAGCAACACTGTAACCCTCAGGGAGTCTTCCCTGCAGGTAGTGTGCCGGAAAGCTCCTCTGGTGTCACACCATGCCTGTCCTCGTGCCAGCTGTGCTGGCTGTCTTCTCTGTCCACCCATCCTCCTAAGCCAGTCTCACTGTCCCCTTCCCAGCTGGCAGCCTGCAGGTGCAAGAGTGGCTACTCAGGTCCCTTGTGCCAGGACCCTCTGGACCCCTGCTCCCAGGGATGCTTCCCTGGTGTGGGCTGTGACTCATACACTGGCTGCGGCCCCTGCCCAGCTGGTCTGACAGGCGATGGACGGCATTGCTCAGGTGATAAGGGCTCGCTTTGGCTGCTGGGAACCCGGAAAGCCTGCGGGACCCCAGCCAAGATGTCTCTCCCGGTGCCATGGTGCATTGCCTCTGCAGATATCGATGAGTGCGCGCAGGGGATGGAGTGCCCGGGGAATGCCACCTGCACCAACACGGTGGGGAGCTACATCTGCTCCTGCCCAGCCAGTGAGGAGGGTGAGTACACACTCCCTGGCAGGAATGATCCTCAGCTCCATCACCTCTGGGCTCTGTGGAAGAGGGTTCCTGTGGGACCCAGGCTGGCTGGAGGGGAGAGAAGTGAGAGCTGCCTGAGCTCTGTGCCCAGGCCTTGCTGTCCTTATCAGAAGGGACTGGAGTCCAGCCGCCACTTGTGTTCTCAGGCTGTAGATCTCACTAATCTTCCAGGGAGGGAAATTTTTCCCATGCAATTTTTCTCCTTGAGAAAAAAAATCTCACATGCAGAGGTTGGGGGATGAAATCAGACCGTATTTTCAGATGGCTGTGATGGGGTTGAAGTGATGGCTTTTGCTCACATTCTAGTGCAGCAGGTTGGGATTTCACAAGGGCAAATGGCTGCAGCTGGGAGAGGGGGGACGAAGAGCTTTTGCTTGAGGATCTGAGTTTACACTAGAAGTCCTAACACACAAAAGAAAAACAAAACAAATCTTGGAAGAAAGGCCTTACAGAGTAGCTGAGGATGGCTCAATGCCCTGGGGCCAGCCTGATGCCTCCAGTTGATCTGGGCTCCCTGTCCTGCAGGCAAGAGGCCAGGCTGTGGCTCAGCCTGTGGATCCCACTACTGCCCCGAGGGTTACTGTAGCAACGGGGGACGCTGCCATCTGCACCCCATTACCTGCACCCCCACCTGTGCCTGCCCCTCAGCTTTCACAGACCAGCGCTGCCTGGTGGCAGGGGGGGATTTTCGGCCGCTGCCCAGTGCAGGTGGGTGCCTGTGCACGGTGGGGGGTGAACCCCAATCCCACTCACTCTGGTCCTGGAATTCCAGAGCCACCACTGTGGCTTTCCCCCAGCAGATCTGCCCCTGAGAAGCATCCAGCTGCGGGTCAGGGCGTTGCAAAACACCACTACTGAGGAAGTCAACAGCACTGTACGTCACGGGATGGGCTGAGGGAGGGGGACATGCCAGCACACTGGGCAGCACGGCAGCTTGGGGTGCTCATGCCTCCATATGCCTCCCTGCCATGGGATCTCTAGGGATCCAGCAGATCTACAAGCCCACAGGGAGGAAATACCAGCTGCATGATGCCAGCTATGACTATGGCCATGTGCCAGGTTCCCAGCACATGAACCAAAGGCCAGGGCAACCCCTGGAGCTCAGCCAATGTGCCTGCATCACCCTTCAACCTCTCCCCATGATGGTGCCATTCTGCCCTCCCCTAATGCCTTTCCGCTCCCCCTGCCACAGGTCTCAGCCATCCTGGGCTCCCTGGAGGTAAAGACTTTCCAGAGCAACACCAACATCACCCAGACGTGAGTCAGCAGTGAAGCAGACCCATGCCCACCCCAGTGATCCAGCAGGGCAGGGCTTGGTGCGGGGCCAAGGGTTTGGTTTCTCACCCAGAGTCTGTTTTTCCAGTGTTGATGCTGGTAAACCCTTAGAGACACAAGCCATTTGGCACCCTCTGCCTCCTGCCTCATCCCTTCTTTACCACCGCCCAAACGGGAATACTGAGGCACAGTGAGGCTCAGTCACTCTGTGATGGAGCAGTGGCTCTGCCAGCAGCCTCTTCTTTTCCCTGCAGGACAGACAGTGATGGCTTCACCTTTGTGGTGGTGTCTGAGTTTGCCTACAACAGCCACAGCACCGTCATCCGGTTCCTGAACGAGGAGCTGCCAGTGGCCATCACCAGCACCTTCAACGGGTGGCAGGGGCGACGGGAGGCAGGCACAGGGCTCCTCTTCCAGCATCTGCACCAGGACAACATCACTGACCTGGTGAAGTGTGAGTTGCTCCCAGCACTGAGCTATGGAGGGTGGGAGGAGCACCCTGCTGTCCCCATTGCCCTCTCTGTGCCCCTGCATTCAGTTAATGCCTGCGCAGGAGGAGCATGGGCAGCCTCCCCCACCCCAGGCACAGATCCAGCTCAGGGAGATCTGATGTAGCGTCAAGGGGTGATGCTGTGTGGCCTAACCCCTATGCCCTCCCTCTCCAGTGACAGTGGCTGAGCTGAGGGACTATTTCCCCTGTGCTCTGTATGGCTACAAGGGCTACCAGCTCCACTACGTGGGGACCATTGGCTTCATCTGCATCTCCCCTTGCAAGATGGGCTACTGCCAGCACGGCGGCCAGTGCCAGCACCTGCCAGAGGGGCCCACATGCAGGTAGCAGTAGCACTGGGGTGGACAAGGCCACCCAGCACGGCCACTTCTCCCCACAGCATCACTGCTCCTCCCTCCCCATCCACAGCTGCCTGCCCTTCTCCATCTTCTCCCCGGCCGGCGCCCGGTGTGAGTGGCTGGCCATCAGCCTCACCGCCTTCCTTGGAATCTTGCTGGGAGCCCTGGCTCTGCTCTGCCTCCTGTTTGCCATCGTCTGCCTGACCCTGCACCTCTGCCGCCGGTACTGCCACCAGCACCAGGGGTGAGCCGTGGGCTGGGCCCACACAGGGGTGGGTGCTGGGGGTGCAGCAGGGGAGCAGGTTGGGTGTCAGAAAGAAAAACTGATGGAAAATCCACCTTTGGAAGATCCACCAGTGGTGGGACTCATCTGGCCTGGGGAAAGGGCTGGGTGACCTTTTAGCATTTTCCAGCTCCTTTCCCAGTCATCTGCTGCTCAGAGGTGTGATAACATCAGTGGGTTGAACATTAGCTTCTCTTTCTCCCCCATGTCAGGGAAAGTTTGCATTTCTTCCTTATCCCACCCAGTGCTTGGTTACAGACAGGCTATTTAATTCTAATTTGAATACCACCCGAATGATTTCCACTGCAGTTCACCCATGTCTGGAAAGAGTTGACCTGGAGTAAGAAAAAGTGGTTTCAGGGTTGGACCTTTCTCTCCTGCAGAGCAGGGAGTTAACAGAAGAATGGCAAGGTGCAAGGCTGGGGTGGAAGCACTATCATCTCCTTACTTTCCCCCCAGCCCTTGGTCTTGGGGTGGCATCCTCACCCAGGGAAGCTTAGAGCCCCAAGCCCCCTGCTCTGGTTGGAGCTGTGTCCTGCCCATGTTCCCAGCTCCCTGCTGGCCCTGAAGCCAGGGGTCTCTGGGAAGAAACTTTGTTTGTTTGCACTTGTGCCAAGGCAAGAAATTCTGTGCACAACAGCTGGAGCTTTTCCTCTTTTCATAGCCTCATTTCACCCCCACAGTCCCTTTGGGGGCTGTCCCTTTGCCATCTGACCCAGACACCAGGAGCAGGCAGAGGCTCTCCCAGCATCCCCACACATGTTGTCCCCTTTCTGTTCCCCTCTCTCAGGGCCAAGGAGACATTCTGGAGGACACGGCCCTTCTCCTGTGAGTACATCCCTGAAAACTGCCCCCACCATGGCTCTGCTTCACCCCAGTCTTCACTCTGCTCATCTTCCCTGCTCCAGCTTTGACGATGGCAGAAGAACAAGCAGAGCCCATCCGTTCCCACTCCCTGGAAAGGCATTGGAAACCACAGCTCCAGGCCATTGACCCCTCAGTCCAGGTCTGCCTGGGGGTTATTGTCCCCATGGGGGGTTGGGTTGGGGAGCTTTGGGCTGGGAACTGAATCCTGGCCCCCTGACTTGAAGATGCTTGGGAGTTGTGCCTTGTCCTGAAGCATCATGGATGCTTTGGCTGGCATGGGATCCACACCACCGTCTGAGCTTGTTGTGAAGAGCAGAGCCCGTGCAATATTGACAGCATGGTGAGGCCTGTCCTTATTTACAGATAAAGATCCAGAGACCCCACATCAGGCCCCCAGGCCAGCCCCCCCAGCAGCCCTAGCCTGCCACTGGTCCTGCTCGGGCTCCTCCAGGCTCACAAAGGAACCAGACGCTGTCTCCTGCTCTGCTGCTTGCTCTCAAGGTCTCCAGCAACACCAACACATGGAAGCAGAGGACAGGCATCTGCCTTTTGGATTCTGGTCTTTGTGGGAGGATCCACTCTAGAAGAGGAGCTTTTTTGATTGAAAAACGTGGGTTTATGTTGGGTGACCAAAGCAAGAGGATTTCACCTTCTCCTGAGGATCTGCAGGGACAGCCAGAATTAACCTTGAATGTGTCTGTGCTGGGGTGTTTGCTAGTGCAATGTAACCAGACCCTGCAGAGTCCCTGATAGCAGGGTCAGGTGGGGCAACACAGTGATTATAACCTGATAGGAACAAAATAGAATAAACCAAAAATTAGGGCATGCTGCTAAATTGTCTGCATCCCATGGGTCCACGTGCCAGCCGTTCTTCCCTCTTGCTGAGCTCTCAAGTACCTGTTTTTTTCTGGTCCCATTCACAGAACCAAAGTGAAGATGGATTTTTTGGTTGCTCCATCCTCTCATTCCCCCTGCAAAACTGCAAGTCTCCTCTCACCATTTTCATGGACACTGCTTACAGTGGCTCAGATCACACAGGTTGGGCTGTGCTCCTCACAATCCCCCTACAGCCCTTCGACTCTGGTGATGGGAAATGCTGATCCAAGGAGGGTGTATCAGACCCCATCAGACTCCAACTCCAGCCCCACTAAGTGCCTTAGACCCTGGCTTAGCTGCAGCCCAGACACCCACATCCCCAGCACTAAATCCATGAACAGAAGCATCCTGCAATCCTGCTGCTCCAAGCCTGCCCCATCACTGCCTCCCACCCCAGTTCAGCAGAGGACAGGGCTGCTGCAGGATCAGTGATGCTCAGAACCTTCAGAGGTTTTATTGAACAAACAAGATTTGGCAATGATTTATTTTTTGTAAGAAAGGAATATGCTCACTTACACACAAAAAATTATTTTTCTCCCAGCATTTCTGATCATGGGGTTGCATTTTGCCCTCACACACCCAGCAGATGTGACAAGCTAATTCTGGCTTGATCCGGAGAATTGGTCCCTTCTCCTGGGCACAGGGCCCAGGGACCACTCGGTGAGGGATGGCTGGGGGACAGAAGTGGAGGACAAGACAGACTGGCTCATGGGACCAGCCTGGTACACCCTGGCACTCAGGGGATTGGCCACAGTCAACCCATGCAAGGTGTAGAAACCTTTTCCCTGGGTGCCAGGGGTCCAGGCTCACCCTGCAGAATGGGAACACAGCGGGATGTAGGAAGGACAAGGGTGGTGTGTGTATGGTGGGGGGTACCTGCCCACCTCCCTGCCAGCAAGGAGGTGCCCATGGGCACCCACTCAGCTGCAGCTGGGAAAGGACAACTGAAACAACTGACTCCTTGGGACAAGCCTGGGTTAAAAACATAGAAATGTAGAAATACGGAGTTGCCAGTGCAGGCAACCACGGGCACTGGACAAGGGAGATGCCCTGCATGGTGGGCAGGGGCGATGGGTTCTAGGGGAGGACACAGGGGATGAGCAGAGCAAAGGATCCGAAGGATCAGCCGTGGCCCAGACCATGCTGTGGGTGTGCAACCCCCCAGTTACTTGTCATCTCCATCTGCAAAGAAGAAATGAGACTTGTTCAGTCACCTAATCCCACGTGGGCCTGGGGCAAACTGGTAGCCCCAGAACATTTTTTTGCAGGAGGACATGGGCAGAGGGAAAGGAGACCCGCAATCCTGCTCACCTGTTTCCTCATCTGAGTCTCTCTCTATCTCCTCCGAGGAATCTGTTCAGGGTTGCAAGAGAGCCCTGCATCAGCTTACACCATAACCACATCAGCTGTGGTCCTTCTCCCCTCCCAGTGCTGTCACCCCCAGACAATGCTGGTGGTTATGTGCTGAGAGATACCCCCAACAACCCTGCACAGCTCAGGGCATGGCACAGCTGCATGTGGGCACCCCAAAACCTTTCCCTCATCTGTCCAGGGCTCTTGCTGCCTTAACCATGGGGAGGCTGGAACATTCCTGCTTCCCTCTCCAGCCCTGGGCACCAAGACAGCATCACCCCAGCACACACAGGCTGGAAACCCACCCCTGCCAGGTGACTGGTATCCATCACAGCCGATCTTCGGCCGCTTCTCACTGTAGCGGGCGCAGAGGTGGGCACTGCCCGCTCGGTTGCAGCACCAGTCGTACAGCTTCAGCTCCTGGTCTGGAGGCAAAAGGGAGAGTAAGGGGCTGAAGGAGACAGGAGAGGGAGATGGGCTGGCTCCAGGGCAAGGCTTGCTTCAGCTTTTAGCTGGTCCACACTCCCTCCAAGGGAAACAGCACGTCAGGAAACAGATTGGCATGGAGATTAAAATTGTTTACAAGCTACAACAATGCCAACCTCAGCCAGGGGATGCCAAGGCTGGCTGTGCTTACCACGGTAGGGCGACGCCTGCCTGGAGGACCTCCAGTACCTCTCCTGCCGCCCCTCGATGAGCTGGTTCTGGCTGTCGTACAGGCAGCGGACACCGGCGCCGTGCTGGTTAGGGGAGGCTGAGTGCAGCATGGAGACACGGGCAGCCCACCGGCCTGAAACGGGACTGCAGTGAGCCTCGGGCAGCTCTGCCCGGCCAGCACCTCTGCCTCGGAGCAAGGAGCGGGGCCGGGGATGGCTCCTTGATATCCACATCACCCACGGTGTTATAGGGGTTTGGAGGGACTGATGGAGATCATCCAAGTGGTCCCCAAGGGTGAGATCCCGGTCCCCAGCATCCCCATCCATGTTAGATCAGCTCTGGCCAGTCTAACATGACAGGAACAGGTCAGCCCTCATTCCTCCTTACTTTCCCTGTCTCTGCAGGGGAGGGCAGTCCCCTTCCCATTTTCCTTATGGTCACCTACCCACCCTGCCAGGAGGGACCCCAGGCACCCCTGCAGGGAAGGTGGGGAGGGACAGCTCAGGGACGAGGAGGGTGAGGAAGCAGCATGTCCACTTGCCTCCACGGCTGCTCTTGAAGCGTGGATCCTGCTGCCCTTGCTGCAGGGAACAGGGGCAGGTGGGCAGGCCCTGGCTCCATGCCCGTGGCTCCTGCTGCTGCCCCGTCCATGCCAGGCACTTCAGCCGGTAGTTGATGCCCACGCGACTCTCCAGCTTGTAAATCCACAACCCACGGAGGTCTGAGCAGGGAGAGAAACCATGAGCTGTCACCTCCAGCCAAGGGGACCACAGCTGCTGTTTCACCTTGAGGTGATAGCTGTGTGATGCTGATGCTGGAAGCTAAACCCACATTGACCCCCAGCCATGGGATCCCACGCTCAACAGCAACCCAACAGCAGGGAAATGGGGAGTGGCTCTTGCCATATAGAAAGCCTTGGGACACAGCCATTGGAACAAAAAGAGTCCATGGGCACAGCAGGCATGTTTCAGCCGCAGGGCATAGCTGGTATTGGGGGAAGCATTATATGCGTTTGGGGGGAAAGCCTGGCCTTGGTGAACTCATTGAGAGCCTTGCCACAGCAGCAGGCTGGATTTCATTCCCTGGGAAAATCTCCCTCCTTGTGAACCTTGTGAACTTACCCTGGCTGTGTGGCATTACCTGTGTTGTAGCCCCTGAACTGGTCAGGGCGATATTTAACAGCTGGAGGTCTCTTACTCAGGTCATCGTTGTAGTAAAAGCCATCCCCACTGTGTTCAGAGGAAAGAGGAAAAATCAGGGCTTTTCCTGGGTGGGATTATCCCAGCCCCATCCCCAGGCTGCCCTTCAACCATCCTGATACTGAGTAGGGAGGATCAGTAGGTAACTTCAGGGAGAGGAGGGCAAAGGCACCATCTCCCCCAGCCTGCTTCCTCCTCTATGCAGGGTGCAGTTAGTTTTAGATGCTACAAACACTCCTGCTGCATCAGGGGTTGAACCCACATACACCTGAAGACCCCCACAAGCAGCTCCCATGGTTTTCAGCATCTTGTCGGGCGAGATGGAGCAGAAACCCTCGAGCAGTCACTCACAGGCAAGCGCACACACACACAGACGCACACAGAGACACACACAGAGACACACACACAGACACACACACAGACACACACACAGACACACACACAGACACACACACAGACACACACACAGACACACACACACACCCACACGCCTGTGCCACCCGCGCTTCCAGTCCAGGCCACCTTTTCCTTACCCAGCTGCAACAAGCAGCTAATGAGGAAACCCTGGAGACATTGTGTACAGGGCAAGATGTAATGTGAGGAGGCAGGAAGCGACTGCTCTAGCCAAGCACGGAAATCCCTTCCCTCAACTGGTGCAAAGTTCAGCAAACATCCCCTATTTCCCACTCCTTCCACCCAAACTGCCAGGATGCTGGGGGCCCAGGACTCCAGAGGGATTTGTGGATCTTACAACAAGCACAGCCCAGCAAGACAGCGTGCTGCAGCATTATCCAGTCACTAATGAGGCAAATTTGGTTCTGAGACACCCATATGTTAGGCTGTATGGGCATGTAGACCCCATTTGGGCTGTCCTCATCCTCATCCTTGTAAGGCACCTCCTGGGACACAGGGAAGGATTCAGCAAGCTGGAGCCATGGGTGGGATGCACCCCATTGCTCAGAACAGGCAGGGATGGGGTGCTGAGCTGCTGTACCTGGTGTAGCCGATGAGCACATTGGTGGCAGCGAGTCTGGTGTAATCCCATTGCATCCCTCCATCCTGGTACAGCATCAGGATGTAGGACCTGAATCCATCGGTGGTAAGGATGGCCTGGTATGTGATCGTCTGGAGACAAGTATTGCAGACAGGTAAGAAAATGAGCAAAGATGGTGAGTTTAAAGTTAGGGGTGTGGGTCAGAGCTTTCTGGGGAATGGCAGGACTGAGGTCTGGAGGTGCAAGGCAAACACAGCCTGAACCAGTTCACATTTCAAATGGAAAATGTGATGGTTTTACTTTGAAGTTGTTCCATGGCAAGCCTCAAATTCACACCATGTTATGTCTCTGAAGGACAGTGTTTCTGGTGCTCAGTAAACTCCCATCGCATTAAAGATAAAGGTTTTACAGAGCAGGGAGAGTTCAACTAAAGATGTCCCTCAAAAATCTGAAAACCACCAAAACATGGGCACAGCCTAGTTCTTTTTGGCAAAATTCTTCAAGACTGACCTTTGTCACAAAACTGGTTTCTTATTTTCAGGCACAGAAAAGGTGATCACCTGTGGATCTTGGGTTTTTTTGACAACTCAACCAGCCTGTGTGATCCATCAGCCCCTTACCTTCCGGGTGTCACTCCGTGATGCATAGACAGGTGCCTTCTCCCAGGTGATTTTCAGGGTCCAGGCTGCAGAGTAGGAGGACCTCATGTACCGCCGAACCTTCGCTTCCACGTCACGGACAAACGGAGGCTTGGCCGTGTTGAGGGTGGAGAACTCCTGCAGGTTGGATATACCCACATCTTCATTAGCTCCCAGTAGGGAAAAGACTGGTCTAGACTGGGGTCATGCACAGACCCCTACAACTAAGGGTCTGGATGGAATTTGGATGGCTCAAGAGGTGACACAGGACCAACAGCTCTTAGATTTGGCCCAGAAAAGGGAAAAGCCACTCATGGGCTCCATTAATTACACATCTCATGGGGCATCCACAGAATATGTGATGAGTTTATAACCAAAAGGTGTTTCATGCAACCATGCACCCAGGTGGCTTCACTTACCTGGTAAAAGGTGGTGCCCACCCCTCTGGAGAAGTCGGCATTGTCCCAAAATACAGCGATCATGGGAACCTCCTCATGGCCATTGAAGCCGCCGGGAGGAGGGTTGGGATATGTGAAGATGCCTTTGTCCGAGGCTGGGAAAACGATTTGTCCATTGTCTGTAAACTGAGCAGAGGGATCTCTCCATCAGGTAAGGTCAGGACCAGTGGTACTCCCTGACACTGGGATGGCAGCCCTCCCATTTCCAAGTCCACATGGACTTTCCAAGTCCACACTCAAGGAAAGTCACCACCTACCACTGCCAAAATGGCCACAAAGTCACATTCTGCTGCAAACAGACCCCAGCAGCATCCCAGTAGATTTGACCCTGCTGGGATCCCATCCCAGGCACCTGGTTACTGGTCCCTCTCCCAGGTTTTTGGGCAATGGCTGCTTGCCCAGCAAATCAAGCACAGGTAGACTCACGTAGAGAGAGTCACGCAGGGTTCTCCCAAATGGGAATCCAGTCTCGGGCTTGAAAAGTGGAGAATTAAAATCTACTCTCCTTTCCACATACTCCCGATCATTTTCCCTCGCTCCATATCCATAGAGGGGCACAGCTGGAACTGGAAAAGAAAACAACAAAAAATAAGCCCCAAAATACACTTACAGCACAGCCTTTGGTCTGTGTCAAAAACTTTCAAGGGTTGAAATGATTTTGCTTTCAATGGGACACAGCCTAGGCAGAAGGACGATGGAGGAACACTGCCAATATCCACCTGGAACACTATTAATGTCACCTTCCCTTGCAGGAGCTTACTCCCACTCTTTTCACTGTCTTACATGGACACAGCTGCCCTAAACCTGCTGTGATGGCCTTTGTGGTTACTATCCCCTCCCTTATCCAGCCCCGTTGGGATACTACTCTTAAGGACAGCTGTTAGGAAGGGAAAAACATTGTACAGGACTACATCGGGGGAAAGCAGGGAATTAAACTCCCACAGCTCTTTCTGGAGATGTTTACAGCCTCCAGTTCCCTATTTATGTCTGTTAAATAAAACATTTGGAGGGGATGGGTTTTCCAGTTGATGGGACCATACTGAAGGCAGGCTCAGCCTGCCAATCGTGCATGCTCATGTGCAGGGGGCCCTAGTGGTGCGTGTCCTCCAGGGCCCTGGCCTCAAACAGCCCCCTTCTTTCTGGGTACTGAATGTCCCCCAGGATGGTCTGGCAGGAAACTGGATGTGCTACTCCCACCCAGGCTGCCCTGCGAGCGTCACATACCTGCGGGGCTGGGCAGCGGGGTTGGGGCAGCTGCTGGCCTTCCTGGTGGAGCTGGAACCACGGGGGACGATGTGTGGGAGGTGACAGTGGAAGTTCCCGGCCTGGGAAGCACCTCCCTGCCCCTGAGGAGGGGGTTTTGTGGGGCTGGGTCAGCAGGAGCTGGGCTGCAGGATGTGCCAGGGCATGCAGTGGCTGGGAACCCTCCCTGGGATCCCCCCTGGCCTGGGAAGGCTCTGGGGAGGCTCGACCCAGCAGTGGCAGGAGCTCCATTTGCTGAGCTGGTGGTCAGCTCACTGCCCAGGATAGGATGCAGGGCAGCAGATGGTGAGCCACTAGTAGGACCTGGACCTGGGATTTTTGATCCAGTCCTACCAGCAGTGATCCCAGTGGGAGGAAGGCCAGGGAGCCCTGGGTTCCCCTGAGGTGGGGAGTGAGTGGATGTTTCCATATCTGCCCCAGATCCAGTCACACTGGGAAGGAGCCGGGCCACGTCCCCTTGCCCTGCCATCACTCTGGGGAGCACAGCACTTGCTTTCCCAGGCACAGGGCTGTTGGTATCCCTGGAGGGGGCTCCAGTGCTTCCTGGCTGACAGGGAGGCAGGAGCAAGACAGGACTCCCTGGCACAGAAGCCCCCAGCTCCCCCTTTCCCCCTGCAGAGGACCCCACTATCGACTCACGTGCCGCAAGTGGAGCGGAAAGCCCAGGGCTGACAGACACCCCCTCTGCAGCATTTCCTCTCTGTGGAGCAGAAGGTAGCACAGGGGCAGTGTTGGGGGATATGGGAGCATGGGGGGATGCTTCTCCCAAAGGTGCTGGCATCCCTGAGGCCAACTCATCTTCAAGAGACCAAGAAATGCCTCCAGACTCTCCTGCCAGCCCAGACGGTGCCCCTGGCACCAGGGGTCTGCTCCCACTCTGGGTGCCAGGGGCAGAGTGGGTGTCTCCATTGGGTGCCAGCCCCGAGCTCAGCCCATGCTCAGGGAGAAGCAGAGAAGCAGCTGTCGAGGTGGCTGTGCTGTCAGAAACACCGCTGTTGTCTGGAGCCACTGGGACCAGACTGGCACTGGGGGAAGATCCCCCATTCACCAAGGCTCCTCCAGGCACCTGCACCACATCGACTTGGCTCTGTTTTCCATCAGAAAGTTCAATATTGGCACTACTTTGGATGCCAGGGACAGACACAGGGGCTTCCTGGGGGCCAGTGGCCCCCAAGCCTGTATTCAAGCCACCATCGGCTCCATCAGCTCCAGGAAGACTTGCTTTGCTAACAGCCTCATCAGTCCTCCCAGGCAATGAAGATCCCTCTGTAGATGAGGAAGAAGATACAGACTGCAACACATCTCCCATATCTTCATCAGGGGTTCCTGAACCAGCTGGTCCATTTCCAGTAGGAGCCTGGGACTGCCCCATGGACTCTCCGTTACCAGCCATTTCACTTGCCCCTTCTCCTGCAGCAGCAGGAACCCCAGGAACATCCAGGGAAGGCTGAAGAGCCTCAGGAGCATTGCCCTCTCCTCCAAGTGCACTCTGGCTGGATGGATCTGAAACAGAGGATGCTGCGACCTCACCACTGGGAGGGGCAGGACCAGATGAGGAACCTGCACCAGGCAGTTGATCTTCTTGAGGGCTGAAAACTGAAGGATTTGTCTCCATGTAGGGACTTTCTGGGTTTCCAGCCTGTGCCACATCCCCTCCACTCTCTGCCCCCTCCACCAGACCAAGCCCTGGGCCAGTTTCACTGGCCGGAGAGGCCGAGGACAGGCTGTCAGGACCAGGGGCTGCACCTGAGATGGGTCCTGCTTCATCACCCCTTGAAACAGAAGGTGCTGCCACCACACCACTGGGAGATGCAGGACCAGATGAAGAACTTTCACCAGGAAGTTGATCTATCCCAGCTGCCATCCCACTGCCTGCAGTGGAGCTCAGGGATGGCTCAGAATCAATCCCACTGCCTGCTCCTTCCAGTGCCTGCTCTGCTGTGCCCACTTCAGGCCCTCCAGCTGCTGGCAGCCCCAGGTTTGTGCCAAGCTGGTCCTCAAGGGTAGGTGATGGGGGTCCTACCAGTCCATGAACTGCTGAGCTGGGGGCATCTCCTGACGAAGACAAGCCAGAGTCTGGTCCTTCAGCTCCAGGGAGACCATATCCCTGGGGAGCACCAGTTGCTGTTCCCCATGGCTGTGACCCACCAAAGGATGGAGAGCCAGGTGCTCCCTGGGCACCATTGAGGTTGGGGCTTGCTGGTGTCTCTGTCTCAGATGCAGGGTCAGACACAGCCCCCGGGAGTGGGTAAACAGCCCCAGGACCACTGGTAGATTCACTGGGCAGGTCCACTGGTCCTTCAGCCCCTGAGAGATCAGGCTCCATTCCAGCACTGCTGGGAGGTACAGAACCAGGTGAGGACACTTCTCCCAGTGCCAGGGCATCTCCTGCTGCTGTTCCGACCCCGAGAGCTGGTGGAGGGGACTGCTCAGTATTCACCAGAGCCCCTGTTTCTCCTGCTGGCAGCTCTCTGGTGTTAGCGGGGTCCTGCTGAGGGTTGAAGGCTGAAGGATTTGTCTCTATGTAGGGACTTTCTGGGTTTCCAGCCTGTGCCACATCCCCTCCACTCTCTGCCCCCTCCACCAGACCAATCCCTGGGCCAGTTTCACTGGCCGGAGAGGCCGAGGACAGGCTGTTAGGGCCAAGGGGTGCACCTGAGATGGGTCCTGCTTCATCACCCCTTGAAACAGAAGGTGCTGCCACCACATCACTGGGAAAGGCAGAACCGGATGAGGAACCTTCACCGGGAAGTTGATCTATCCCAGCTACCATCCCACTGCCTGCAGTGGAGCTCAGGGACGGCTCAGAATCAATCCCACTGCCTGCTCCTTCCAGTGCCTGCTCTGCTGTGCCCACTCCAGGCCCTCCAGCTGCTGGCAGCCCCAGGTTTGTGCCAAGCTGGTCCTCAAGGGCAGGTGATGGGGGTCCTGCCAGTCCATGAACTGCTGAGCTGGGGGCATCTCCTGACGAAGACAAGCCAGAGTCTGGTCCTTCACCTCCAGAGAGACCAGCTCCCTGGGGAGCACCAGTTGCTGTTCCCCATGGCTGCGACCCACCAAAGGATGGAGAGCCAGGTGCTCCCTGGGCACCACTGAGGTTGGAGCTCACTGGTGTCTCTGTCTCAGATGCAGGGCCAGACACAGCCCCCGGGAGTGGGTAAACAGCCCCAGGACCACTGGTAGATTCATTGGGCAGGTCCACTGGTCCTTCAGCCCCTGAGAGATCGGGCTCAATTCCAGCACTGCTGGGAGGTACAGAACCAGGTGAGGACGCTTCTCCCAGTGCTGAGGCATCTCCTGCTCCTGTTCCATCCCCAAGAGCTGATGGAGGCAACTGCCCAGCACTTGCCAAATCTCCTGTTCCTCCAGCCAGCAGCTCTCCATTATTAGCAGAAGAGGCTGAGGGCTGGGTGTCTGAAAGGCTTATGTCACTCTGGGTGTCTGTATAGGGACTGCCATCCCCTGGACCTCCTGTCTGTGCCATGTCCTCTGCCCCCTGAGCTCCCTGACCCTGGACCCCAGCAGTGGGCCATGCCAGTCCATCAGGTACAAAGGGGGCTGGGCTAGAGGCATCTGAATCTGAACTCAAGCCAGTGTCAGGTCCATCAGATTCTTGGGGAGGTCCATCTGGCATCCCTCCTGGCTGTGACTCTCCAAGAGATGGAGACATGGGTGCTTCTGGGGCAGTAGTGAGGTTGGGGCTGGATGGTGTCTCTGCTGCACCATCAGCTGCAGACAGGGTGTTGGCTTCAGCCCCTGGGAGTGGGTAAGCAGCCCCAGGAGCACTGGGGGTGTCCGTCAGAGCATCAGGAAGCAGTGGTGGCTGTTCTCCAGTGAAGGTCTGCCATGGGTCAGGCTGCAGGGATGGATTGTCCAGACCCACAGCCCCCATGTCTCCTGTGGGCAGCACAGTGGCCACGGTTGGGAGATTCATATCACTCTGTGCATAAGTGGGAACCTCTGGGGCCAACAGTGTTGTGGCAGTGTCCTCTGTTTCCTCGGGTGCCACTGGTGCCTCACTGGCTGCAGGTGACAGAGCTGAACCAGAAGTTTCTGATGACACTCCCTGCCCATCTCCATTCCCTGTGGACGGTGCCAGCGAAGCGTCTGGGTTCAGCACTGCGTGGCCAGGGAGGAAGGAGGGCTCTCCAGGGTTTCCCACTGTTTCTGACATCACTGGGCTCTCTGGAGGTAGGTGAGATGAACTGGCTGTGCTGAATTCACCATTCGTTGTATCTCCTGCATCTCCAGACTCTGAAGCAAAGGGACTTTCCTCAGCAGCTGGGACCATTTCTTCTGCTGTCTCTGGGTTAGTGCCCTCAACCCTGCTCACCACTCCACCCTGCTGGGTCGTAAGCAGCTCCTCAGTGCTGGGGCTGGGACTTAAGGAGTTGGCATTGGCTCCACTTTGGACAGATGCAGACAGAGTTACGACTTCCTCAACTGCTCCCACGGCTGTGGTCAGCCCTTGGCTTGGTAGCACAGTGACACTGACACCCACGGGGCTGCCAGCAGTTGGCTGTGGCACCCAGGCATCTGCTGGTGGAGGGGTGGTAGGGTAGGACATATTGCCAGTGGTGAGGTCTATGTCTTCTTCTCCTCTGGTCACAGCTGCAGGGATGTCTTCCTTCACATCTGGGTTGATGTCTAGGGTGGGATCAGGAGTGGCCTCTATTACCTCATGCTCTGCTTCTGGGGTGACAGCAGGGTGTTGTGCAGTGATAGCAGCAGCGGTTGTGGCTGTAGTGGAAGCAGCCAACCTCCCCTCAATACCCTGAGATGTGTTAAGAGGCTTGGTCACATTCATCAAGGTTGGCACTGTAGAGCCATATTCACTCATCGCAGTCACAAAAGAGTCCAGCTCGGTCCTGGGAGGGAAGGTCAAACTCAGTGGGCTCCTCGTGAAGATGCTCTCGTCTATCTCAGCATCAGCCGCCGTGGTGCTTGTGTCCGCAGTGCCCGTCACCAGGGCACTGGGCCCTTCATTCTCTGCTCTGATGGGAAAAGCTGTCCCCACAGTAAAGGGCCCCTCAGTAGTGACAGGGGCAGCAGCAGCCCCAAGCCCTGCAGAAAAGCACAAAGCAGAGCATTACACTGAGTGCCAGAGAGAGCAGCCTGCCAGGCTCAGACACACCTCTCCTCCAGCTGAGCATCACAAAGCTCTCAGCCCTTCTTTAACCCTACTGCCTCATCCCACAGCCTTACAAGGCTCTGATTTAAGAGCCAAGGAGTGCAGTCTGGGCTGCCTTAGGCATAGCACTGCACAGCACCTCTTCCATCCTCAACATGAGCAGCTACCAGATGGGACAGAACACAACTCATCACAGATGAGGGAGAGACACTCACTGGTGCAAGCGTGGGGGCAAAGGCAGCCACTGCAACCCAGTCCAATTATGCTGGGGGTGGTACTGCCTGGCCACTGGGTAGAGCTGGGGCCCAGTAAGTCTAGCTCACAGCCCAAGGGGTGTCTGTGAAGCTCTGTCACCCCAGGACAGCCCTCAGCCCTCTTTCTGTTGCTTCAGGGACAGATCTGAGTGCAGTCACTTCTGCAGGGCCTGGGGGGGTTCTGTGTCTTTTTGCCTTCCGGGTGTCTGAGACATTTAAATAACTTTACCCAAAGCCCTTTGGCAGCGAGGACAGCCAAGGCTTAGAGAAGCCTTCCCTGACTGCAGATGGATTCTGACCTGCTGCAGTTAAAGCAGGTTTGTTAAACCTCTACTGGGGTGGGCATCTACCTGCTACTGCCCCCACCTCTCTTGCCTCCACCTGGGTGAAGGCATCGGGGGTTTCCTGTCCATGAAGGGAATATTTACAAGCTTCCCTGGCCAAACCCTGCTCACAGCTCACTCCTCCTGCTGCCAAAATCCTGACCCACATGTAGGAGTTTTGCTGAAAGGAGGAGACACCTGCCCACATCCCAGACATTTCTCCCAGCACCTACTGGCACCCATGGGTGATGTTTCACCCAGTATTATATTTAGGACAGGGATGAAGGCTCTGGGGAGACCAGGCTGCCTCTGCTGGCTCCAGGAGGAGCTGGGTGGATCTGCTGACACTTGGCTTTAGGCAGCTGCAATTAGGAGAGATGAAGGGCACCCCGATGGCAAGACTTGCCAGGGCTTCGCCACCACCCGACAGCCCCAGCCTGCTCCCCACCCTGGTGCTCCGGTTCATCAGGTTCCCCCTGACAGGCAGCCAGAACTCCCTGCAGCGGAGGTGCCTCCAACCTCACCACCGGCTCAGCTCATTAGCTTACAGATAGCTTGTGCAGAGTCATTAATGAGCATTATCTCCTATGCCAGACCAGTCCTCAAGGGGTCCATCCTCTTCCAGAGCCCCATTCCCTTTCCTGGCAGGCTGCTTCCTCACCATCTCTCCCAGCTGAAATAAGCTCTTTACACCAGCCCACTCAGCCAGAGGAGCTCAGCTGCTTCTGTCCCCACCTCAGGGAAAACAAAGCACATCAGTGAAGTCCCCCCAGGTTAATTTGGCACACTCTACTCCAGCAAATCCGTGTTTTATCTTAATTCTTCCGTGTGGAGCAGGAAACACCATCTACCCCACACACCCATTTATGGGAAGTCAGTGCAAGAGGGGCCCCAGCATGGAACACCAGCATTTGCTCTTTCCTGGGACGTGGGAGGGATGGGAACATCCCCGAGTCCTGCTCTGCCGGCTGGCTTCCCTTGTTGGAGGGGTACACGGCTGCCTGCAGGCTTCTGGGCTGGGCTCTCACCTCTCCCACGGCTCCACGCCTGCAACCAGCCCCTCGGGGTGATGCCTGCCCCGTAAAACACTTTTCCAGCTCCTTGGCTGCAATCTATTGCAAGGACTTTCCAGTGCAGCCAGGAGGGAAAAGCATCTCACAGTGTACCTGCTGCACCCTGACAGGGCTCAGGTAGCACATGAGCTAGCACAAAAATATTGGACATACCATGCAGAATCCAGACGCAGCATCCCAGGAAGGTGGAGAGCGTCCATCCCCTAGTCCCCATTCCTCAGGCCCCCACACAGGCAGAGCACTAGGAAGCTCAAAGGGAGGAGAGAGCAGCAAGGAGCAGCTCCGTCTGTCCCTCCCTGCCTGCCTCTCCTGCAGAGCTGGAGTCCCACAGGTGTTCCTGCTCCTGTTCCCTCCTATTTATAGGGATGGCAGAAGGAGGCAGGTTGCCGACGTCCTCTCCCGCCCCCGGTCCCTTCCCTCCAATGTCCCTGTCACCATTCCCTTCCGGTCGAGCCCTCCCCTTCCCAAGGTCTGGATGCCCTGTTCAGCTGTGGCATGGGCTGGGGGTTACCCAAAGACCACCCTGCAGGACCCAGCTCCCTGGTCCACCAGCACCAGGAGGTGAAGCTGAGCCCAGAACAGGGTGTGGCACTGCCAACAGTGGCATGGCAGTCACCCCACCTGTTCCCCATGGCAGCCACCCCATGGACCCCACAGGAACCTGCTCCATTCAGGGTAGGGGGCCACAGAGTGTGTGGTGGTGACAGAACAGTGCCAGCTGGTGCTACCATGCCTGTGAGGACACCATGGGCACTCAAATCACCCACTGAGCCACGTCTCAGCCGAGGGCAAGGCAAGACGCAAGAGCCTACTTGGTTCAAAGCTTTTTTGGGAGCAGACTCAGGTTATAAAGCAGGGATGTATGGCTGGGGAAGGCTCTGGAGCATCAGCTGAGCTCTCAGTGCTCAGCTGCAACTGGAAGCACTAGAGATCCCTGTCCAGAGCTCCAGCATGTCCCAGTGGGGTTTGAAACCTGCACTTCAGTATGGGCACAGCAGTGCTGGGGTGCTGGGAGGGGGCAAATTATCCAGGAAAGCTTCTCTGCAAGGTGGGACCAGCATCCCCAGAAGCTAGAGCAGGAAAAGTCGCAGGCCTGGACCCCCTTCCCTGCTATGGGGAATCCTCGTGTCACTTCACCTTGATCCCCTGAGTCACTTCACCCCTATATTTCTCCTTCCTCCTTCTCCTGAAGCAGCAATTCTTGCACATCCCCCCCTCTGTGAAAACTGCTGCCAGCTCCCTCGTGAACAGCATTATGCAAACTTCCACCACTACATGGTTCTGTAGTCAATTAAACACTTCTTAACCAGAAATGCCCCCAGGCAACTCCTGCAAAGTGTTATGAGGGGTGTTAGGCAGTACAGAGTGTCCCGCTGGAGCTGGCCTCCGTTAGGCAGGCAGCAGTGGCTGGGCACGTTGAGGGACACCCCCAATCCAACAACTAGGCAGAGTCAACAGGGAAATGCCAGGGGAGGCCAAGTCACGGCTGGTGAAGCACCATCCTGTAAACCCACGCATTACCCCTGGCAGTGGGAACTGGGCACAGACCGTAAATCGGGGGGAGTGCCACTCACCTGGAACAAATGTTCCCCTGCTCACTGAAAATGCTGGTGTGGGGGTAAAGCCAGGGGGGAACAGTGCACTGGGGGCCTGTGCAACCAGCACTGCAGATCACAGGGTGACTGCCCAGCCAGTGACCACCTGAGCAGCCACCACACCTGGGCTGATGGAGGATTAGAGGGATACAAACCTACCGTGGGAGAGTTGTTCCTGCCTGTGCTGACAATGCCATATCACTTTGGAAAGCCACCCCAACAGGGAATATATGCTGACGCTGGAGAAGGCTGCTCCAGATGGTGTTTGAGGTGTAAAACGTGGTGGAAACCACAGGGACTGTTGCAAACGTGCTGCTCAGCATAGGGGAAAGCAACCTGGCTGAAGCAAGGTGGTAGCCTCAGCCCTCCTGCAAGCTCCTGTCCATGCTCCCCAAGCCAGCTCTGCCTGGAGACCCTCATACCTCCAACTCCTGCTCATGCTGTCCCCAAGAAAACTCATCTCCCAGCAGAATCACAGGGATGACACACCAAATTTGTCCCTCTGCTCTGGCATTGATTGGTACACCCTCCCAAGAAAGCCTGCAGTCACTGAGGGATGCCTTGTCTCAAGGATGGTGTCCAGCTCCCACCCTGGGAAGGGGCTTTTTAATGATCCTTCTGCTACTCCTGAAACAAATATCCTGACAAAGCGCTGATTCCTGAAAGAATGACTTTCATCAGCAGTTACCAAGGACCAAAGCATCATGTGGGCACTGGAGCCCTTCAGGAGGCTGTAGCCATGGGGTAATTCTACAAATCCCAGCACCCAGGGGCTCTACACCTTCCAGCACAGCAGAGCATGGCCCAGCACAGTGCCTTATCAGCCTTTCTGGAATTAATGGGCTGGTTGATCCAGCTTTGTAGAGAACACAGCATCTCCTACTGGATCCCCTCTAGCCTCCTGGCAAGGGCATTTGGAGAGGGCTCAGGGTGGTAGTGGGGGAAACCAGGTTATCCATCAACTCCACAGGTTCTGGATGACTTGGCATGCTGGGTGTGTTGCAACACCCTCCTGCCAAACAGCAGGAGTTGGGCTATAGCCATCGGCAGGGCTGAAGGGGAGGGGGACACTGGAAGGGACATCTGAGTCACAAGGGAGATAGGCACTCCATGATGCTGCCAGGCCCTCTGAAGGGGACAGTCCTGCTGGGCACTGGGTCTGCTCCTTGGGAAAATGCTGGTAGATGGCAGTGGATCACAGCAAAGATGGTGAGAACTGATTTGTGGGCTGGGAAAGTAGCAGGACCTGGATACAACCTCCCAAGGCCCCTCTGGTCAGAGATCCATGGCAGGCAAGCAGCCACGGGGTGAAAGTGGCAGCCAGCATCCTCGAGGATGGCAGGCAAGGAGAACATGGGTAGTGTCAGGGACTTGCCAGAGTTCTGTGCTGCCAGTGCCTGGGCAGTGACCACCACCCCCACATGAGCCACATGCCCCCACTGTGTCCCTCTTCTCCCTCCCGGGCTGGGGGCAGAGGGGACCAGAACATCTCCTCCTCTCACTGCCCCCCGACCACGATAACGGTGGAAGGCAGCCGTGCTGGCAGAGGACAGTGAGTACCCCAGTCACCTTTTCATCCCAGCGCTTCAGGACCTTTTCCTCCCTTTGTGACGCAGTTTGGCTCCACTACGCCGGCTTTGGCACCCAGCCATGTCCCGGGGTCTGAAGTTATGGATTCAACAGCCGGAGAAAACAGCCCGGTGGGACACGACGTGGGAGGACTCTTGGCCCAGCTCCACGGCGTAGGCAGACCACAAGGATTTCTTTCCCAGCACCCCATCAGGCGTCCAGCACGGGGACCCCTTCTGGCAGGTTTTGCCCTACTCCCCAGCTCCCTGCCCGGGTGCCAAGGGACCTCTCTCGGTGTCAGTGAGTCCAACAAGCCCACGAAAGACAGGCAGCATCCTAAAGAGCAAAGGGGCAACCCTGGGATGCAAGGGGCATCCCAAGTGGGAGCATCCCTACAAGCTGCCTGGGCACAGGCCTCCAGCCCCAGCCCAGCCTCTCCCAGCCCCTGAGAGCTGGCAGGCAGCCAGGTGATCCCATGTAGTCTTTCCCTATCCTGTCCAGCTGCTGGTTCCTTCCCAGATGGTTGACAACCCGGGCAGCCTGGGAGCAGTCCCCATATTTGGCATCCCTCAGCCTCATGCGCCCCTTCCCAGCCCTCCCTGTGCTGGGGCGGTGAGGGCTGCCAGTGAGGAATAGGGATCAGCCAAAAACAATCCCTGACACGCAACAGGGCTATTTTCTAATTATTTTAGTTTTCAATCTCCAGGCGAGGTGACTTGCTTAGGCTAATAATTGCTTCAGTTGGATTTTATCTGGCTAATTAATCAGTTAATAAATGACTTTGCTGCAGGGGGACAGATGTTGCGGCCGTCTCCTTAGCTGGGGACTGGAAAAAAACAGGGAAGGAGCACAGCCCACAGGATTTCCACGGCCCCGTGGTGTGTAGAACTGCCCCAGCAGCTGTGGGGTGCCATGGGGCAGAGAGCACCAAAGCAGGGACCCCCGTCTGCTGGAGTTCCCAGCCATCCTCGGGAATGTCTGTGGCCGCCCCTGCCAGGAGGGGACAGCCCTGAGCCTGTCTCTCCATGTGAAGCTTTTGAGACTCGGGCGGCTTTCCTCTCCTGTACCTCCAACAGATGGCAAAGCTGAAAATTGTGAAAGGCAACTTGAAAAATAAAGAAGTCATCAACTTCAACACAGAAAGCATGGAGTTTCTATTTACTGCCCGGCCCGTGTTGGCACGGGCCTGCTCCTCTGTCAGCAATACCGCAGGTGAGCCTTGGGCACAGCAGTACTGGGGGCTCCAGGTCTCCTTCCTCTCATCTATCAGTCCCCAGGGTGGCTTTGATGGCTGAGCCAGCACAGTCCCAGCTGTAAAAGCCCAGTCCCGCAGGGTCCTCTCCTTCCAGCCCCCTGGCAGCGCTGGAAGGGGTCACACCACAGGAGCCGGGTCTGGAGCAGGGTGGTGGGAGGTGTTGGCCTTTACAGACAGGCTGTGGGAAGGGGCAGGGGCACCGCAGCCCACGGGGGGCACTGGAGGGGCACAGGGAAGGACGGGGAGCCCCAAGTTCAAGAGGAGCTGTGCAGGTTACCCCAAGGGGCTGCACTGCCATGGAGTAAGGAGCCGGGAGCAGATGACTCGCCAGTACATGTGGGAGCTGGCAGGGCGAGGGGCAGTGGTCAGGGGCTCCTCTTCCCTCGCCATTCCAATGACAGGCCAGCGCACGGGAATGCTGTCTGAAGGTTCTCACGGAGCTGTGGGGAAAGAACAGCCATCAAACCATGCCAGAGGGGGTTTCCTACCCCCTGTCCCCACCTCGAAAGGGCCTGATCCTGAAGTGTGTCAGCTAGAGGGTCTCCCCTTCATCCAAAAGGGCTACAGGTGACAATCAATGCAAGACCCAGCCTTCTCCTCCCACTGGCTGCCTGACCCCGCCCTGACTGCCTGGACCATGGCTGGCAGATGCAAAATGGCATCTCCTCCCACACACCTTACCTTGGACAACACCAGCTCCTGCACCGTGCTGTTCCCCAGGTCCAGGGGGGTGCTTAGCCGCAGAGACAGGAAGAGGCGAGATGCACCTAGGGACAAAAAATGTGGCTCTGGTTATTGCCCTTGAACCTTGGATTGCAACAGAGAACCTGGGGGTCTTTCCATCAGATTGCTGGCACAGACACAGGACCTCCGCCCAGGTTCATTGTATCATGGACACTCTACACTGTCAGGAGAACAACCCTCCCACTGTACAGCAAACCCAGAGCACATTCCCCAGAGCATCACTGAGAACATGGCAAAAGCAGTGGGGTTCCAGGACCCCCTGCACTAGCCTGTGGCAGTCCAATACTACAATGGGTGGGTGGTGATGCCCACAGGCACTACACTTACTGGTGTTGGATGAGCCAGTGGGGCAGACGGGTGGCGGCATTGGCAGGTCTGCAGAGGTGCTGTGGGTAACCTCTGAGGTCTGGGTCGAGTTCGTGGTGGGGAAAGAGAACTCAATGCCTGTGCAAAGCAATGTTACGTTAGTACTCTCTGCAGAGGTGCAGGATGCTCCTGCAGCTGGGGACGGACCAAGCCTAAGCAAAGACACATACATGAAGCCACCCTAGGACATGCCCAGAATCCCTGTGAGGATTTGTCCCCGTGAAAGTGTCCCTACCTTCCCGTAGGGAACCCACCCATGGCTGCACTGGGGGTCCCAGATACTGGCAGGGTACCTGGAGTCGACTCCATAGTTGGGGGGAAGATGCCAGGGGTAGTCCTGGATGTGGTCCTGGCCGGGTGGCTGGGAGAGGGGGTGCTCAGGGGGACCTCCGTGCTGATAACAGGGCTGGCCGTGGTGTTTGCCAGGGTTGTCAAGGGCTCAGATGAAGTAGCTGTTGTTGTGGTGGGAGGAGGCGTGGTGGGAGTTGGGGTGCTGCCAGTCCCTGGGGATGTGCTGGACCTCTCTGGGGTGGAAGCTTCTGTTTCAGGGCTGGAGGGAGAGAGGGTGGCTGCAGTGGTGGAGTCAGTGGTGGGCAGCTGTGCAGAGGTCTCCATAGATATTGAGGAGGTGGGGGGAGATGGGGACGTGGCTGCTGTCACACCCATGGCAGTTGTCTCTGCAAAGAGGTTGGACAATGAGATGCACAAGGGTTGGTGGTAAAAGGCTGAGGCCATGGCTGTTCTGGGGATGGCACAGCATCACCACCACCATGAGGTCCCCAAGGAAATCAAAGCTACACATCAGCCATGGACCATTGGGAATGGAAATTCACCATCCTGCATGGATCAAACACGTGGATTCCCTGAATGGGCATCTGCAAGGTCAGCCATGTAAATCCCCAGCCTGACAAAGTAGGAACAAGCCATGGGCATCACCGTGCCAGGGCACAAACTCCTGTAGGTGCCAGTCCTAAGACCCATTCCATCACTTTCACCCATCCCTGAAGGAAATCAGACAAACCCGTCTGACAGGAAGAGCCGAGCAGGAACTGGTGACCGTGAGACAGTCTGGAAATGCAGCAGCAGCAGTTTACACAAACCTCTCTGCTGCAGATAGTCAGGAACTGATAGCACTGGGTGTAAATAATGGCAACGGGGGAAGCAGCCCCACAGAGGAACAAATCCCAGCTTGCAGCTCAGGGCGAGCCGTTAGAGACGTGCTGTGACCCACGAAACTGCCAGGGGGTTGTGAGACAGAGGAGGGACATCCTCTCTTCCCACCCAGACCCTGTGCCAGGGCAGTGTGCTGTCCCCAAGCAAAGCCCAGGGATCTGTAACCTACTCCAAAGGATGCACAGGACAGCCTGGCTGCCTGACCCTTTGTCAAGGGGTGTCTGTGAGGTGGCGGCTTTGGGACGCCAGACTGGATCCCCCAGTGTTCCCAGCAGAAACACAGTGAGTCTGGGGCTCTGCTTACATGAGAATGGGAAACGGAGCCACAAACCACCATCTGCTTTCAGCCAACCCAGCCAGAAACTTCCAAAGCCCCCGGCAGCCACTCCCTCCCTGCACACAGCAGCTGCTTAAATAACAATGTAGAGAAGGGCAAAGGTCTGATCCCAGCCCACACCAGGTGAGTGTCTGCACTGAAGGGCCTCATCCTCACACAAAGGAGAAGCCAGAAGTCCACCTCTGCTTCCCATTTATCAAACAGCACCCGCAGCATTTCACCCCCCCACCCCACAGATGCAGGATCATTCCCCACCACCCTGGGGAATGATGCTCCCCACTCACCACCCACCCCGTGGAGAGCACCACATCCCACTCAGCCCTTACCCAGAGCAAGGTGCAGCACGGCGAGGCAGGTGAGGCTCAGCAACAGCAGCAGCAGCAGGGGCAAGAGCAGGGGCAGCCCCCCTCTCTGCCCAGCCATGTCCAGGTGAGCAGGAACTGTTACACCCCGCAGGCACAGCTCTGAGTGCTCCCCACAGCCCCAGCACTGAGGTTTCCAGGTCAGACATCAACTGCACGGCTGGACCCAGAGCAGCCACGAGCAGTGGGCAGGGCAGGCCAGCAAGGCCACCACTACGACAGACCTGGTCCCTGCAGCTCAGGACTGTGCCGTCCTCTGCCTACTGAGGAGAGTGTGACAATGGAAAAAAGTCCAGGGAAGTAGCCAGGCTACCTGGAACCGTCCCTGCGCTTCGCCACAGGGGTGATGTTTGGTGGTGGCTCCCAGCACCAACGCCCTCGGGAGACAACAGGCAGCTCTGCCTGAGCGTGAGGAACTGGCCGAGAGAACAGGCAGCACTCAGGAAGGGCGTGCTCCAGGCTGAGGGTTTGTCCCCTGGGCTGTCTGTACAGGCATCACTTCCCCGTGTCACAGCGTATCACAGCTGAAGTGTACTGCTCACAGCTGGAGCTTCCTTCTTCTCAGGGTCAGGGACAAGACCAGTCAGAGGCGCCTGCAGGCACTGGGCCAGGTACAGGCATTCCGCAGGCAGGAAGGCAAGGCATGCTGGAGGATTGTCAGAGCACATCTGCCCTGCTGCTGTACAGGTACACGGGGGCACTGCTGGGGCACAGGCACACAGAGGCCATCACCAGAGTACAGGCACTCTGATGAGGTGCTCTCACACTGTGGGCATTAGGCCAGGGTGCAGGTACTCTGTGAGGACACAGTTGCTCTGCTGGGGTACAGGGACACCAGGGACATCGTGGTACCGTGCACAGCCAGGGGTACTGGGATAGGGCACAGTCTCCCTGCTCTGGTTGATGTGCATGGAGTGGGGTGTCACCAGGGCACATTTTAAGTCCCATGGTAAGGGGACTGCTGGGGTACAGGCCCATTCCTTGAGGTACAGGGTACGTACAGTCTCACTGACAAGGTGCAGGCTCACTGCCAGGGGCACAGCCACACAGCCATGGCACAGCCACAGTACAGCCACACTGCTGCAGTACAGCCACACCACAGAGGTACAGCCACAGCGCAGCCGCACAATTGCAGTACAGCCACACCATCAGGAACTGTCAGACCCTGGTACAGTCACACTGCTAGGCACAGTCCCACCAAGGCACAGTCACAGTCCAGCATAGGACCATCCACTGGCCTGAAGAGCCTAGAGACCAGGCAGCCCCCACAGGGCTGGAGCCAGGCCATGGGCTGGGCTGTGGGGAAGGAGCCAGGGGCCTGGCTGAGCAGGATGGAAGATCCCATGGGGATTTGCCACCCTGATCCTGCCCCCCAGGTGTCCCATGGCTGCACTCACCTGCAGTGGCACTGGTAGTCTCAGGTGCTGTCAGGGTGGAGGTACCAAGGGTGGTCCTGGCCGTGGTCCCAACTGGCTGGCTGGGGGCAGGGGTGCCCTTGGTGGCCACCGTGCTAGTAATGAGGGAGGCTGTGGTGTCTGATGGGGTTGTCAAGGGCTTGTTTGAAGTGTCTGTCAGTGCTGGTGTGGTGGGAGAAGAGGTGCTGGCACTCCCTGGGGATGTGCTGCCAAGCAGCGTGGTCATGGCTGGCCCTTGGTGGGTGCTGGTGCCAAGTGTGGTGCCCACCCAGGTGGAGGAGACAAGAGTAGATGTGGGGGGAGGCAGCGTGCTCATTTCAGCTCCAAATGAGCTCAAAGCCAGGGCTGTGCTGGTCCCCACAGATGTGACATTGGTTGCCTTGGGACAGTTGGGTGTTATGGCCATGGAGGTTGAAGTTGGGGTGCCGGTGGTGAGCCCCACCCCTGTTGGCGTGCCAGTGGTGAGCCCCAGCCTAGGCGATCCAGTAGTGCTGCCCCTCTCCTGTGCTGTGGCGATGCTGGAGGCTTCCAGGCTGCTCCCCTGAGGTGCAGCAGCACTGGGTGTGAAGGCATCCATTGGCATCTCTGGGGTGGAGGTTGCAGGACTGGAGGGAGGGAGGGTGGCTGCAGTGCTTGAGCTGGTGTTGGGCAGCAGTGCCATGGTCTCTGTGGGTGTCAAGCATGTAAGGAGAGTCAGGGATGCAGGGATTGTCATGTCTTTGACAGTGGTCCCTGCAAAGAGGTGGCAGACAGCACACAAGGGCTGGCAGTGAAAGGCTGAGATCATGACTCTGCTGGGGATGGTGCAACATTACCACCACCATGAGCCGCCCAAGCCTTGCATCAGTCATGGATCGTCAGGACTGGGGATTTTCCACCTTGCATGGATCAAGCACGTGGTTTCCCTGAATGGCAGCGTGACCATCAGCAAGGCAAACCACGTAAATCTCCAGCCTGACAAAGTAGGAACAAGCCATGGCATCACCGGTGCCAGGGTAGAAACTCCTGTAGGTGCCAGTCCTGAGACCCATTCCACCACCTTCACCCATCCCTGGAGGAAGTCGGACAAACCCGTCTGACAGGAAGAGCTGAGCAGGAACTGGTGACCGTGAGACAGTCTGGAAATGCAGCAGCAGCAGTTTACACAAACCTCTCTGCTGCAGATAGTCAGGAACTGATAGCACTGGGTGTAAATAATGGCAACGGGGGAAGCAGCCCTACAAAGGAAAAAATACCAGCTTGCAGCTCAGGGCAAGTCCATGAGAGACCTGCTGTGACCCACAAAACCTCTGCAAGGGGGTTGAGGGATGCAGCAGGAAGGAACCTATGGCTGTAGCTTGAGGGTCTCAGAAGGTACAAGCCTCAGGTTTATCCCAGTAGGTACAAGCCTCAGGTTTATTCCCTGGGCTCAACTCAACACTGCTCTTGCTTTGTGTCAAGTGCCAGCGTTGGGTGGCATTTGAAGTTTTCCAGGCCCAGTACATCCTGGTGATGTTGCCATCCAGGCAGGGCTGTTTGGTGCTGCTGGGCAGGTTGTAGCAAAGGCAGTGAGCCCAGCATGGACCAAGGTTCAGCGAGGGGGTCCAGCTGGGTCCAAGGTCTTCTCTGCCCAGATGGAGACCCACGTGAGAGGCAAAAGAAATAAAGCCAAGCTCGTCGCTCATGTTTTGCAAAGCGCTGCCCTGTTCACTCACTAGGATAGAGCTGAGATGTTGGAGAGCAAACAACACCCACAGCGTTTCACCTCTGTGGCTGAAGCCACTACAGGGCCACCCACCACTCTGGAGATTGATGCTCTCCCCTCCCCATGCACTCCAGACACCACCACATACCGTTCAGCCCTTACCCAGCATAAGATCCAGCACAGCAAGGCTCAGCAGCAGCACGGGCAGCCCTCCTGTCCCCCCAGACATGTCCAAAGCCAGCACCCCCATGCCTTGCAAGGTGTGGACCTGAGGACACAGCGCGTAGGATGGTGCTAGTGGGGAACTGCGCTGCCGAGTGATGGCTGAAGGTGGCTGGAGCTGCTTCCTCGTTCCCGGGGGCAGGGAGGGGAGGCACCAGCGGGCACTGTCCCCCCTCCCGAGCAGGTGCAGCGCCGTGGGCGCGTCGGGGACATCGGGGCAGCACCTGCGCCCGAGGGCGGGGGGCGGTCCCAGGCGCTGGGGCACGCCCTCTCCTGCACGAGGCCACACCCATGACACGCCCTTTACACACGCCACGAGCTTGTGTAACACTGGGAGGACCGCGTGGTTGCCGGGTAGGGATCGGGTCAGGGTCGGGATCGGGATCGGGATCGGGGTCGGGGTCGGATCGGAGTCGGGGTCGGGTCGGGATCGCAGTCGGGGTCGGGGGTCGGGGTCGGGACCCCTACCCGGGGATCGGGGACCAGGAGCGGATCGGATCGGTAAACGGAACGGGCAGGGCACCCGTGCCCGAGGACCAGGATGGGCAGGGGACCAGCATCCCCCGGGCTCTGGGGGCGGACTGGGATGCGCAAGGAAGAGGGAAAGCTCATCAGGGTTTCGTTTCCTCTCGGAAGTGCAGCACGGTCTCGTTTTCTCTCGCAGCGGCCGCTCGCAGCCACGGTGCTCCGGGCGCTGGCCCGGGCGGTCCTGAGGATGCCGCGGGGACAAGGGAAGCGAAAGGCCGAGGTCACGGAGGTGCCTCGCGTGTCTCGGAGGAGGACGGAGGAAGAGGAGGCGATGCAGGAGGCCCGGCGGAAGGCGGCCCCATCCGTGCGAGAGTTCAAGTACAACAAAAAGCGGGTTCGCCTCGTCTCGCAGGGCTCGGACCTGAAGGATAATGCTCGGTGCATCCTTTACTGGATGTGCCGGGATCAGCGGGTACAAGGTGCGAACCAGCTGGCAGAAGGGGCCGGGAAGCAGAGCTCCCATGGCTCTGGTCCCTTCCCCCGGTAGGCCTTGGACCTGGCCCCCCTCTGCAGGGGCGTCTGGGGAGAAACTTCTTGTGAAACCCCATCCCCATCTCTTCAGTGAAGCATCCTCCTGACACTGCCCTGTGTGATTTCTCCCCAGATAACTGGGCTTTCCTCTACGCCCAGCGCCTGGCCCTCAAACAGGAGCTGCCTCTGCACATCTGCTTCTGCCTGGTGCCCAAATTCCTGGAGGCCGCCATCCGGCACTACGGTTTCATGCTGAGAGGCCTGCAGGAGGTGGCCGAGGTACAGCCAGGGGTTGTCCCTGCTGGGTGGGACAGGGCTTCTGGGGAAGGGGGAGGCAGATCCATCCCTTTGGCGGATGGTGGTTGGCTGGGGTCTGCAGAGCTATGAACTGTCCCATAGCCCTTTCCCTGTCGCTGTAGGAGTGTGCAGAGCTGAACATCTCCTTCCACTTGCTGCTGGGCTACCCCAAGGACGTGCTGCCTGCGTTTGTGGTGGAGCTTGGTGTGGGTGGGCTGGTGACAGACTTCAGTCCCCTCCGCCTCCCCCGGCAGTGGGTGGAGGACGTCAGGGAACAGTTGCCAGAGGATGTGCCATTTGCACAGGTGGGTGTCAGCACTCTGGGAAGGGAAAATTCTTGATGGTGAGATGTGGGAGAAACTTGTCTCCTGTGTTTTCTGCACTGGAGTGACTTGAGCAGAGAGCATGTGTGTCATGTCATTTGGGACCATTTGCTTCATGTCACACTGCCTCCATGGCTTTGCTTCCCAGGTTGATGCCCACAACATCGTGCCCTGCTGGGTTGCCTCCCCCAAGCAGGAATACAGCGCCAGGACCATCCGGGGCAAGATCCACGCTCAGCTCCCTGAGTTCCTCACTGAGTTCCCCCCTGTTGTTCGTCACCCATATCCCCCGTCCTGCCCAGCAGAGGTACTAGCAGGAGACACCTCCAAACCCATTCACAACCTGTCCCAGCGTGTTTCACAGCTGCTTTGTGATCCTGGGAGGGGTTGGCAGGGGGTGGGGACAGTAACCTGCCTGAGGTCACACACAGATGGTGTAGAAATGGGGATGCCCTGGGGAAGGGGAGGTTCCCACCTCATTCATTCAATTCCAACATCTCTGCCATGCAGAGGGCTAGTTAAGAGGAGGCAGCTAGCATGGGCTGGGGACTTGCTGGTTGGGGACATCCAGGGGACATAACATTCTGGGACAGTCCTGGCTGAAAAGCATCTGCAAAGGCACTCACTGCTCAGTCGCCGCCCAGCCCATTGCTTGGGAGGCCTGTTATTCCAGCTTGCAGGTGGACCACACTGTGAAGGAGGTGGACTGGGCAACCCCTGGCACAGCTGCAGGGCTGGCTGTGCTGAAATCCTTCATCACAGAGCGACTGAAATCCTTTGGCTCCCACCGGAACGATCCCAACAAAGCAGCTCTCAGCAACCTGTCCCCATGGTTCCACTTTGGTGAGTGTCCCAGGCTTTCCACTCTGCAGTAGGACTGAGCAGGGTGTCTTGGACTGGCAGCCTGACTTGCTCCTTCCCCATGTCCCCAGGCCAGGTTTCCACCCAGCGAGTCATCCTGGAGGTGCAGAAGCACCGGCGCAAGTACAAGGAGTCGGTGGATGCGTTCGTGGAGGAGGCCGTGGTGCGGCGGGAGCTGGCTGAAAACTTCTGCTACTACAATGAGAACTACGACAGTGTGCAGGGTAGCATCGGGTCATGTGGGCAGTGCTGGGGGCCAGGCTGGTACCCAACTGGTCACTCCAACTTGGCAGTCCTATTTCTGCTAGGAGGAGGCCTGTGGGGGCACTAATGTCCCATCGTTTGGCCCCTTCTGGAGGCAGGTGCCCTCAAGACTGGTGCCTTCAAGAGCCCAGCTCTCCCATCTCTTCCTTGGTACCCTGCAGTGGCAGGTTGCTCAGTGTTGCTCCTCATCTCTTGCTCACAGGTGCCTACGACTGGGCACAAACCACCCTGAAACTCCACGCCAAAGACAAGAGGCCTTATATCTACAGTCTGCAGGAGCTGGAGCAGGGGACCACACACGACCCACTCTGGAATGCTGCCCAGGTACTGCCCTACATCTTCCCCACAAACTGCTGAGCTTTTTACCAAGGGGCAGAAGTGACCTGGCACAGGCTGACCCCTACGGCTGTCCCTATCCCCCCAGCTCCAAATGGTCCGGGAGGGGAAGATGCACGGCTTCCTGCGGATGTACTGGGCCAAGAAGATCCTGGAGTGGACTCGCTCCCCTGAGGAGGCCCTGAAGTTTGCCATCTACCTTAATGACCGCTACGAGCTGGATGGGAGGGACCCCAACGGATACGTAGGCAAGCTGCAGGATGGGGGCAGAGGGTGGGGGGGTCTTATCTGTGATGGCCAAGGTTGCAGCAGTGGGGAGGGCAGGGCAGGGGCTCTCTGCAGGCGGCCCAACCCATACTCCAGCCCATCCTGTTTTGCACCCACATCCCACTTGTTCTCCATGTGCCTCCGAGCAAGGGGAAGAGCTGACGCTCCATCCCCATGCCTGGCAGGCTGCCTGTGGTCCATCTGTGGAATACACGACCAGGGCTGGGCAGAGCGGGCCATCTTTGGGAAGATCCGCTACATGAACTACGCCGGCTGCAAGCGCAAGTTTGACGTGGACCAGTTCGAGCGTCGCTACGCCCCCACACACTCCCAGTGACAGGCAGAGTGTGCCTTGAGAGGGCTCATGCCCCTCTGTACTGGGGCAGATGTGCCTTTGCCAAGGTGCCACCCTGCAGAGATCACCCAGGGCAGGGATCACCCCGGGTGCTGTTGGAGGGCTCGCTGTAACAGCATCAAGCCCCATGTCTCTTCTCTGCCACCACCCCCTGCTCGAGCTGCCATGCTGGGACAGCTGCTGGAGTCCTCTCCTGGAAACTGTGAGAGCCCATGCTCAGCATGCCTGGACTGCCAAAAACCTTTTCTACAACCACCACGCTCAGGATAGTCCAGGTCACCGCTGCTGCTGCTAACCACAGCTTAGATTTCAGCTGAGCAGGGTTTTTCTGGGGAAAAAGCCCTCAGAAAGTGGCTTGTGGTGGAGCCAGTGCTGGGCCGGGTGGCAGATGCATTTTAACAGTTGTTTTAAAGTTTACAGTTTCTATCACCTGTGTTGATGGTGTTTATGGGGCAATGCACAACACTGCTGCGAGGGGACAGCTGGGCTGCATGGAATGGGGATGCGAGCAGGGACAGAGCAGCCAAGGCCATGCCCCTGGGCCCCTCTGCCAGCAGTAAAGGCAGGCTCAGGAAGGGGACAGGCGTTACAGACAGCCCCTCATGGAGTGGCTTGTACCTCCTGCCCTAAGTCCAGTGGGCAGTTTGCAGGAAGAGGCCACAAACCAGATGAATTAGCCAAGGGGCGGTGACAATAACCCCCTCCCAGTGACATCTGGGGATGCATCACCAGCTGCACCAGCTGTCCCCCCCACTGCTCCCTGCCATCAGCAGCACTCCCTGCCTGCCCCATGAATTCAAAGCGGGATACACACCATTACCCCACCTGAAATGTCACAACACAAATGAATCCCTTATTAACTTAGTTTATTAAGGACGGCATTTTAATTGCTATGCTGTGCAACAGTAATCCCATGGGGAAGGCTCCAGCTGACAGCTGGGGCAGTCCCCCGCTCTCCCTCACAAAGAGCTCACTGCCTTGGCCAGGCCCAGTGTTAGTTGTAGCAGTCAGTGCTGGGCTCTTGCCCTGGAGACCTCTGCCAGGTTTGCAAGTCCTGCTGCTTCCAGACACAGTCCATGGCGGAGGGTGGAAACCATAACTAAGCCAGAATTCCTTCCCTCTTCTCTAAATGTACTCAGTGCTTCTAGAAAGGGATGCAGGCAGCCACTCAGCTGCAGTCCCATGACAATAAAGTGCTTCAAACAAAATAGGGTGAATGGAGGTGTGCTGCTGAGGCAGCTCCAGGGAAGGGGGTGCCAGCTCCGGGCAGCAGCAGGAAGGCTTGGCTTGGGGTTGGGGACAGGCAAGACTAAGGCAGACCAGCATCTGGTAGCCCCAGGGCTTGCAGAGATAGAGTGAACAGAAGAGCACAAGCAGACACAAGACACAAGGCAGCAAAAACCCCAGGGGAGCAAGTGGGGTCTGAACCCTGTTTCCGGGACTTTGTCAGGATGCTGCAGACAGGGGAGAGATGCTGCTGTGCAGCAGCCTGGCCCCCAGCAGCAAGGCTTGCAGCCACCCTCCCTGACCAAGCCCTGCAGCCACCTCTCCTAGTCCCAGCCTCTTCCCCTCTCCCCAACCCTGCCACCCCCACAGGAAGAGCCCACAAGGGGTCACATCCCAGCCTCTAGTCAGGGCACACACTGAAAGAGCCACTGCCTCTCAATGCCTCCTGCCAGTGCATTGCTCCCCAGTCCCTCAACACCCTTCTTGCACGTACACAGGCCACACTGTCCTTCCAAACACTCCACATCCCACCCATGCCAGGTGGTCCTGGACACTCACCTGTGCCACGGGCTAAAGCAGTCACTGCACTGCAGAGGCACCTCCTTGACTGACCGCAAACCCCAGGGCACAGAGCTCACCTTGTACCTCTGGGTCTGACCCTGTAGAGCTGTCAGTCACGGCAGGCAGCTCTGCATCAGCGAGGGACCAACCCTTTGCAGCACCCCAGTGCCAAACCCCTCTCCCCCCATGCACCCCCACTGCAAGCAGCCTGCCTGGTCACCCTGCTGCACCACAGCTGGGAAGCTTGGAGGCTTTGCTTGGCTCAGGGACCCCTCTCTCAAGGGGAGGAGGATGTCTGCTGGGAGAGGGGACACCTGGCAAATGCCAGCTCCATCCAAGGGTGATAAACCAGGAGCAGGACAGCCCTGGAGAATTTATACTGGTGAGCTGCAAGCAGATCACAAGCCCCTTAAGGAGGTGTTTCAAGCAGCACCTCCGTGCAGGGGAACACACAGTTAAAAATACAAACAACCACATTAAAAAAATAAAACCAAATCCAACAGATTAAAAAACAAAAACCCAACCTAAAAGAACAAACCGAGACAGAGGCTCAGGGGATGCAGCTGGAGGGCTGGGCCTTCACCTGCATCCCAACAGGTCTCGGGCAGAAGGCAGCTGCACACAAGGCAGGACCTGGTGCCACCAGAGCGAGGTCCCATGTCACCCTTAGAAGAGGACATGTCCCCCCACAGAGGACAGACTGGCAGCATGAGGACAAAGTAGGTTGGAAGCCTGTATCCCATGGAGGCAGATCCTAATAGAGCCATGGGGATCTGCCTGCCAAAAGCCTGTCAGCACCAGTCCCCTTGGGTGGCTGCTCCAGGGGCAATGTCCCACTGCAGCACAGGCTGTAGGCAGGGGGAAGGGAAGTCTGGTGTTTTCATCATTGCCACCTCCTCTGCTCTGATCCTTGAGTGACAGCAACTCTCCACCAGTGTCCCACACCAGCTTTCAGAAAGGGAGCTGTTAAACGTACAACCAACCCCCCATCCTTCCTCCATTCACACAAGCCCCAGCAGCAGAACAGAAGGTCAGAGAACTCGGAGAGTTGATTCCCTCCTCCAAGGAGCAGATGTGGACCAGAGCTTCCTGGTGTATAGATGAACAGAAAGTGATGAACAGAAAGTGCTGACCCTTCAGGGGACCCTGCTGGGCTCAGAGCAGGGCACGGAGACAGGCACCACAGCGCTGCCTTGTCCACCATGAACAACTGCTTGGAAAAAGTCTCTGTTCTGCCTGCAGGACAGGCAGGAGTAGCTGCCTTTCCCCAAGCAAAGGCATCAGGGAGTATGAGCAGTACCTGGAGCAGATCTGGACGATGGAATGTGCCCTTTTCCCAGCACAGCACTACTGCAGATCCCTTCAAGACAGTGCTCCAGTCCTCCCAATAGTCCTTATCTCCACGTGGCTCAGGCTCTGGTGTCGAAGGCCACGCACATAAATAAACCCACAATACACTCCTTGGCTGCAACTTGTTCATGTGGCTGCCACTGCCTCCGGCTGCTCCAGCTCATCTTCGTAGTCTGAGATGTAGGACTCCATGCTCTGCTTGGCCATCAGCTCTCTCCGGGCTTGAAGGCGCTCACAGCGGGGACAGTGCGTGGATTTGAAGCAGGATTTGTGGTAGCAGGCTTTGCACTCTGGGGGGGAGAGCATGGCTGAGAACTGGTAGAGGCAGACAGACTGCCTGACACTCCACACTGCAAGTCCCTGGACCAGCTACAGAGCTTTTGGGAGCACAGAAGCTGTGACAAGGTCCCTCCCCAAACTTTCCTGAACTCCAAGGAAACAGTGACTTTGGCCCAAGTTTTCCCTGGCACTGCACCTACTTGCATGTTGTCAGGAGCCATTTTAAGCCAGTTCAGAGATTGGTCCCAAGCTGCAGGGACAAGCACTACTCAAATATTAGTACTGGGCAGTATCAAGGATGACTTCTGAAGGGGTCTGGGGATTTCATGGCAGGCAGGAAGAACACAGAGACAAAGCCTTCAGGCTCTCTCTGCTCTGCAAGGTCAGCTCCAGCCATCCAAGCAGCTGCAGGGGAGCTGTGTGCAGGCTGCAGCCTGTCCCATAACCACAGCAGAAGGGAAGCCAGGACTCCCAGACACCCACTTGCTGCAGTCACAGCCCGAACGCCTGCTGCTGCCAGGGCAGGCAGCACACAGCGTGGTCAGGAGGGGACCTACACGCTCCACCATGCCAGCAGCTCTGGCCAACCACTGTTACAAAGCTGATCTGCTGCTGTCATAACATGTTGTAGACACAGGCCATGCACAGAGGCACTCTGGCTGGCTGGCTGGCTATGGCTCTGTACCTCTTGCTAGCATAAATGCCACTCAAACTGGAGGCAGACCTTGGTGGCTCCAGGGTCTGTCTCCTCCCTCTTCCTCCCCAGTATCTCACCTTCACAAGTCCTGCACTTGTTGAGCTCAAAGGGGAAGATGATGTCATCCTCATTCTGGCAGAACTCGCAGATGAAGCCTTTGGCTTGGCACAGCTGCAAGGAAAAAAGATGAGGAAAAAACAGCTAAATCCTCCTCATCTCCCAGGCAACCAGGGCAGGAGGTAGAGCAGAGCAGGACAAGAGTGCCTTGCTCTAACCACGTGGGACAGCTCTTCACCAGCCTGGAGCAGAGGAAAGCAGAATCTATGTGTGTCAGGGGTGGGTAACAAATATCCCAAACGTTCTGCATAGGAGGTCTATGGAGCAGGCAGGAACAGTTAGCATTGAATCAGTTAATTTGATGGCTGCCCTGCCCATCAAAGCCTCCCCTTCAGTTATCTCTGCAGCAAACCCTTCTCCCAAGGGTGCTCCCGAGGGTGCAGAGCTGGGCAGGAGGCAGGTGAGGGAGGCCTTACCATGCACTTGTCAACGTGCAGGCTGCCTGCCTTCAGGAGCTCTGTCAGGCGAGGCACCAGGTCCCCTTTCTTCGTGGCACTGAGGTCACTCAGTGAGTAGAGGTGCAGATCCTCTGTCAAGTGGCCAGGCACTGTGTCAAAGGAGTCCAGGAGGCTGCAAGGAAAGAGAAACCAGAGCTCAGAATAAAGCGGCTCCACTAAGCCCTCCCTCTCCACTCCTGCTTTCTCTTCCCCTCCACTCCCGTCTCTCCCTGCTGCTCATTGCACAGGCTGCACAGATTCCCTGTGCAAAGTGCCCCAGGACAGAACCAGGAGAGCAAAACAGCCTCATCTCACAGCCCAGTACTCACTCCTTAGCTAGTCGGCACGTCTTGAACATGTTCTTCATGTGGAAAAGCTGGATTCGCAGCAGCTGGAGAGGAAGTGGGGACAAAGAATCAGTAACTAGCACAGTCCTTGGCCGAGCAGGTCTGTCCCATTCCCCGTGTTGGTGAAACAACTGCTGCTCCTCAGCTGCTGCTCCCCTGTTCCCAAAGTGTTTACACCACATAGGGCAAGGCAAGCACAATCATTGCCATTGTGCTCCAGGAGATAAACTGAAGCCCAGCTGGATACCAGCCAAAAATTCCTTTTGAAATTCCTGCGTTACTGAAGAAGGAAGACGAGGCGAACGGAAAGACACAGTGATGAGGTTTTAAGCCTCAAAAACTGAAGTATCTGCTTCTCACCAGCTTCTTTCAAATATTGGCAGCCAGTTGGCAGCCACCCACCTCACCCAAACCCTACTCAGGAAGGCATGGAAAGGGTCTTACCCACACTTGGTTGAGAGCCTTCACTTTCCGGTACAGGGCAGGATTGATATCCTGCACATTGAAGAGTGGGTCACTCCAGATCTTGCTCAGCAGGTCTTTGGAGAAGTTGCTCACATAGTACTTGCTGAAGTCCCACTTGCGCAGGATGCGGCTGGGGATGACCGTCTGGGCGTTCTCGTGGCAGCACTGGCAGAAATACTTCCCCAGGTACTCGCAGTACCGCAGCCGCTTGATGTAATCTGCCCAAACCAGGCACACAGCGAGGTCAGCCCAGGCACGGGCTCTGCCCAGCCACACACTGGACTCCCAGTGTTGCTCAGATTTTCCAACAGGCATTTCCAACAAGCAAGGCATTCTGCCTTGCTGGTATCTCCTCCACCCCAGAGTGCTCAGCATGGGGGTCTGCAAGCACCCCTCTGACTGCAGAAGGACCATGGTCCAGCCTCATGCAGCCACATCTACCTACACATTTAGGGAAGAACACTGCAGCTGTACCCACAGCAGAACCTGCTGGGAGCTTGAGGACCCCAATAGAGGACTCTGCCATACAACAGTCAACATCTGAAATGTCCTCCAAAGGACAGGCTGGCTGCACTTTCCCTCCACCAGCCCTTGACCTTCTGGAGATGGAGGCTCCTCTGTGGATGGTGCACATCAAAGTGCAGGCAGAGCTGCCCCAGCGACCTTGTGCTGAGCTCCACCACCACCCACCCACTCAGCATCTTCCCACTTGTTCACAGGTTCTTCCCCACTCTCCAGCTACGGGTCAGGCCCCCAGCACTCACCAGGATCAGTCCGGATGCCACAGCCTGCACACCGGTAATTCTGCTTGGCCACAGCCACCTTCCTCCTGTCCAGGGACAGAAGACAACATGCATGAGCCCAGCCCTGATGGCACCTGGCACCAGAAGACGGGCACTGGCACAGGTCTGGGATGTTTGTGTGGACAATAAATCCAGTGGGAAAAGCCCTATTGTATCCTGGTCCACACCGACTGCAGGCACTGGCTCCATCTCACCATCCCACAGTGGTGACCACTGAGATTTACCAGGCTCAGAGCAGGGAATCCCCATTAGTCAAGTGGGAGGGAGAGGATAAGCAACGCTGGTGTTGATGGAAAAAGGTTGGAAAGGGCAGGTCCCTGGGGAGGCCCCAGCAACAGGGGTCCTTACGTTGGCGCTGGGTGAACGTTGAAGATGATCTGTGGCCGTGGCGGGGCCCACTCCAGGTTTCCGCGCACCCGAATCCTCAGTTTGTAGATGTCAGCGTGTTCTCCATCGTCAGGAGAGATAGGCAGAGAGTCAGGGATGGGCAGGAGCTGTGAGAGGCAGGCAAAAGGGTCAGATCCCTGTCTGGTATTGCAAAGGCAGTACATCTGGCTGGACCGCCAGAAACCTGCAAGTGCAGCCCTCTGGAAAACTGCCCGGCACCAAACTGCTGCTCCAGCTGAAAAGGGGTTGGAGAAGGGCTGTCCCCAGGGACCCCAGCACTCTGATGTAGGAGGCTGCTGTGGCAGAGCCCTGATTGGATGCACCCACCTCCAGAGCCCAGGTAAACTCCCTCTTCCAGTTCCAGAAAGGGATCACTGGGATGAGCAAAGCCCCTCAGCAGTTGGGTGAAGCCAAGGGTTCAGGGAAGATCAAATGCAATTGGTGACAGTGACTCACAGCCTTACCTTCTGTGGGGCATCGTGCTCGGGGACTAGCCACTCCAACTCAGAGGCAGCTGGGAGCTGCATGCCCTCAAACTGCTTTAGCAAGCCCATGGCCACAGCCTCTGCTGAGTTGGAATTGAGGAAGGAGTGGGTTCTAGACAGAAAAGAAAGTGGTTAGTACTGGGTCTGACAGCTGTGCTCTCCTCCCAGCCCCCAGTGCCAGACCCGGCTCAAGCCATATAGATGCTCCCTTCCACTCTGGTTCCTTATTTCTGCACTGCTACACAGGCTTAAAATTGATATGTGTGATTGATTTCTGTCTTTGCAGCTGTCCCCAGTTCCCCCTTTGAGTCACAGCACAGCAGTGAGGGTTACAGAGAAGGTGGCAGCACCATGAAGTCTAACAGGCTGTCCCAGCTGAGAGGGGGAGGCAGGGGAGGCTGAGAGCCAGCAGCAAGCCAGCAGCCAGTCCAGATGCTCCAGGTTGTCACCAGATTCTTACCTACTAGGAGGTATGGGCATCTCTCCTGACACCAGTCCATATCATATCTACCTCATGTGAATATCCTGATGATCCCCAGGTACTGCTTCCCAGATTTAAGACTAGGACCCAGTGCTCAACTGCTAAGTAAAGGGAAGGAAGGAAGGATGTCTACTCCAGTGCAAAGCAGCAACTGATGCACATGGAAGAGCAAAGTTAGCCAGGAAGGAGAACTTGGTACCAAGATGTGTCACCAGCATTGAAGACGTACATGGAGTCCGAGGAGAGAAAGGACTTCCTGGAGTCTGGGTTCCTCTTGATGTCTGCATCTGAATCAAAAACAGACAAGGTGGAAGAGATGGGGCAGGGCAGGGCAATACACTCACTTCAAACCAAAGCTTCAAGGTAAAACTCATCCAGGTGTGAAAAACATGTAAACTACAGCATCAACTTCTACCAGTGGCACTGAGGAGCAAGGAGGGTGCAGTCTAATCAGTCAGCTGTCAGAGTTACAAGGGAAAGGTATGGTGGGATGCTGTAAAAACAGCCAGCCTGGGGGTTGGGGGAGACAAGTGGCTGCTGGTACAGGTCACACACCAAGTCCTAGCAGTGACACAGCCTGAAACAGAGCACACACAGGAGCTTGGAGGGCAGGACTGCAAGGTTAGCAAGAAGGGTTAGTAGCTCTCTACAGACAGTACAGATGCTGGAGGTGATTAGCAATGGGATGCAGAGCCCTTTTCTCTACTTGACTGCAAAACTCTAAGATCAGACAGTGGCTGTACCACAGCTTGTCAGTGACTGCACAGCTAGGGCTGGCAGCCTGTGCCCAGCACTCCACAGACGTGCCAGCATCCCTGCAGAGAGCAGCCAGCAGCCATGGGGCCAGCCCTCTGCAGAGGCCACAGACCCACCTCCTGAGAAGAGAGGGGTCCATGAAGAGGTGCGGGACACTGAGGTTCTGCTCCCTCCACTCCTCCATCAGCTCCCAAACAGCCCTGGGCTGCCCTGCAGCCTTGGGTACTCAGCAGTAGCTTCACCACTCATCTTTCTTTCACTCCAGCAGGTGTGAAAGACAGGGGATTCATCTCCTGGGCCAGGAGACGTCCAGTAGCACACTACAGGCAAAGGCAGGCAGAATCCCTGCTTCATTGCAGATAGACTCCCAGAAAAAAGAAAGAGGGCATGCAAGGGGAAAGTACTATGGGTCAGGACAGAAGAGAGGCCAATGCCACAACCTTCAGCCCAGCAGGTCTCCTGTTTTGTACCTCTGGGGAGCTCTAGGAATGGTCTGAAGTGACCAGACCAACCCCAAACACAAGCCTGCAGCTTCCCCTGTCCCCGTGCCTGGCATGAGGAGGCACAGCTCAGGGTCCCTGCTCCTCTACCCCAAGCAGGTCGACTAACACAAACCTGCACAGAGTCCCCGCGATCCCAGCCAGGCACCAACTGCACACTGAGGCCAAGGGAATCACAGCCTGGCCGAGCAAAGAGTGCCAACCCACCCCAGCTTCCCTACAAAGAGCAGGGCTGCCCTGGCAACAAGGGGAGCAACTCCTGCAAATTTACAGGCTCACACTTCTGGAATTCAGCATGGATGCCTGACCCTCAATGTTTGACATCCACTGCTAGACCAGGCACAGGAAAGCATCCTAATGTGCTAAGGAATCTGTATATCTACATCATGCAAACAGACTTCTAGTGCAGAAAACAGGGAATTCAGGAAAACAGCCTACTGACCATGTAGAGTACCAGCCAGACCTCTGGTGCCTCCTGCTCTGTGCAGAAAGGTGCCACATGGTCCTAGACTGTGACGAACATGAGCCAACAGCAGGGCACACACAGTGTGGGCCAGGTGTTACAGGGAGGCAGAGCCATTGCACTCAGGCACTGACATGTCTCAGGGATGAGAGGGAGCCAAATCTGACCTTAGGCTCCCGCAGGAGCTAGCACTGGAATTCTGCCACCACTGGCCTCCCAACATTAACTGCAGACCCTCCCCAAAAGACTCGTTAGCTGCACAAAATATCTCTGCTGCCAATGTTATCACCAGGTAGGATAGTCTGCAGGAGGCTTGTGAACAGCCCCTAAACCCAAGGACATCACCCTAGACCCCATATGCCTGCTTCAGGCCAGCATGAGCCCCACTAGATTAAAGCCCTGCTCTGTGAACACAGCAGGGCTGACCGGGAAGCTCTGAGCACCAGCATCTCCATCAGAAGCAATGTGCTGGTGCCAAACACCCGACACGAGAGATCAGCAACAGCCTAGCAGGTTGTTCCCCTGCTAAAGCAAACAGGGAGCACATGAAGGGTATTTAATGTGGCCAGCAGACCAGAAGGATAACCTAGTAGTACCGTAAACAATAGAAACATTAAGCTAGACCTGGCTGCATGTGATCCCAGTGCCCAGGGCCTCCAGCATGAACAAACTGCCTGTGCCCTGTCTGATCTCACTACTTTTCCCTCCAGGACTTCTTTTCCATCTGGAAGGATTCCACTCCAAGTCAAGTCTGAGCAGAGTGGGAGGGGCTGGCAGTGGTTCATATTAGAGCTATGGCACACAAGCTCTGCCAACTCAAGCAAGATAATGCTCCCCAAGGCACCTGGGATGGAGACCTCGTCCCACACTGAAAAGGACTCTGCTCTCATCCAGCTCAGGCTCAGACTTCAGCACCTACAGAGCCACAAAGCTGTGCCATCAACCTGCCAAGCCCTACCCCAGGCAAGACAGATCTTCACTGCAGCAAACACCTTTGATACATCCAAAATACTGCACAGCAAAATGCTCTGGGGGATGGAGCACAGGACACTGATCCTCTGCCTCCTCTCTGCTCAATCCTGCCACAGCTATGCTCACTGATGTCTGGATGATACTGGAACTAACTCACAGTTCCAAAACCAGGCAGATTTCTGGGAAGTGTGCATGTGCACACACACACAGACCTCGCACACACACACACACAAGCGTGCTGCAGGGAGCACTGCAGGGTACCTGAGAACAAGGAAGCCATTGACACTGAGAGGCCGTTCTTGGACATTTGAATCAGGTTAGATCCATCGTTACCATCTGTATAACATGGTGATGACAAAACAGTTGACTTCAGTGCTTTGGCCAGGCCAAAGAGAAAGGGCACAATACAAGAGCAGCGCTCACACGAGGAGGGCCCAGAACTGAATTTGCACACCCCTCCGTGGGCTTCAAAACCTCGCCCTCACAGACTGTAAGGAGGGGCTTGCTGTTTATAGTCAAGGGACGAGAAGTTTAAAGCTGGAGACTGGACTGCTCCATCTTCTTTTTAAAGATGGAAGTACTGCTGAGAAGTAAGTCATCCACCTCGGAGGATGAAACATGGCTCTGAAGGAAAAGGATACCCAGGGACACAGACGTGTCCTGTCGGTGATAAGCTCAGCCACCCAAGCAGAGACTACAGGTCAGGATGTTACCAGCACCCACCACCCAAGAGGTAAGTGGTCAGAGCTATGGTTCCTTTTCCCCAGGGAGGAGAAGAGCAGGATGGCAGCTCTCCCACCTCTCTCTAGCTGTGACAGCCACTATGTGGACCAGGCAATGAGATGGAAACCACCTACCAGCCAGAGGCAAGAAATGCTACAGGGTTACAGGGGGCTTCGAAGGAAAGTCATGCCACCACATGAGGGAAACTGGTTGCTCTGCTTATACTCAGCTCAGCCATCTGTTTGGGAAAAGCCATCTCGAAGGCCAGAGGGACATGCTCTTCTTCAGTGGGACTGACCTCAATACAATCACACCGAGGAGAAATCTGTCTCTATGCAAGAAGCCAACACAGCCATTCCCTCCTACCTCGGATCTCGTACTCCTCCACATCCTCTGCAGAGCCCGAGTCAGAGAGCCGCATGGAGCCGTGGGAGCTGAACTGGGACCCGCTGTCTGTTGCCACAAGACCTGGGAGAAATGCATCACAGGCAGGTCATCAATGGAAGCAGTCTGGAGGGTCACTGACTGCTATGGTAGAAGGGGATAGCAAGGTACAGCCAGGGAAGGGAGGGATGGAGCTCAAGGATGGAAAATGCTAGGGGTTCAAAATGAAATTACATTCCATAACTCAGTGCCCGCAGCACAAAAGTGTTATCAATGTGCAGTATGGGTCCCATGTGGCCTTCAATAACAGCAGTTTCACAAATCTCTGCACCACCTTGGTAGCAATATGACTGTTTCCCAGGAATGGGCAGGAAGACAGGATGCTTAGGATAGGTAACAGACAGAAAACCCACATCCCACCAGCTGATAAGCCCCAAACACATCACCCACTGTCTGAGCCCATTTCCTGGCAGGCAGGGAACCGACTCGTGCGGATCTGCTGGCGCCGAATGCGAATCTTTTGTTTAAGCTCCTGGATCTCCTTGTCACTGTCTTCTTCCTCCTCCTCCTCCAGCTGTCGGCTCATCATGTTGCATTTCATCAGCTCAATGGCAGCGATCAGGGACTCTGAGATGCTGAAGTGGGCATTCTCCTGCAAGGCAAGAGCAAAAGCATTCAAGGCTATACCGTGGACAAACTAGGAAGACTTCATAAAATCTTCCCCACCTATGACAGGAAAGAGCTTATTACTCATGGATGGTGGTTGAAAGACCTTAATCCCTGTCAATCCCACAAAATATGACTTCTATGAGGACCTAGAAAATAAAGCCTTCTTGGGCACCAGAATACTCACAAAACACAAGAGGCATCCTACAAAGAAGATGTGCAACACATCCACTCTGGAGGTCAGCACGTGGGCCCTGAGGAGCCCTAACATCTTGAAAAGATGTTGTGTATATGCTGGACAGGCAGATCCTGGCTTCCAGACACCACCAAGGAGCTCAACTTTGAACTTCTGTGCACAGCTCTACAGCAGAAAATACCATGGCATTATCCTCCCCACAGAGTGAAGTATACCTGAACCTGCAGAAAGATACATTCTCTAATGCACATAGGCTGCTGCTGCTTCCCTCACCTTTTCCAGGTCTGCACAGCTGCCAAAATCCTGCTCAGAGAGGTAGCTGATGAGGGACTGTCCTTCCGAGGGTCTCCTGAACATCCCTTCCCCTGAGCTCAGATACTGTCCAGAATCTAGAAAAGCAAGAGACAAAGGCATGAGGGAAGGACCTGCTGCTATCTCCATGCTACCAAGCCGAGCCAGTATCCCACAAGCAGGTGCCAGCAGCTGAGGCCACCACAGCTGATGGAGGAGCCTGACCAGGAGCAAGTGTCCCCACTAAGGCTGGCTGTACTCACCATACTCCATGTAGAGGGAGCTGGGTGTGCTCAGTTCACTGCTCTGGGTGGAAGCAGAGACCGGCCCTCTCCCTCCAGCTGGATCGCCATGGGACTCTGGAAGGGAAGATGACACCAGGCACACCTCAGTATCCCAGAGGCATCCAGCCATTGGACAGGGTGAAATGAAACAGGCTTGGCATCACACACGGAGGCACAAATGGATAGAAACAAGGAGAGACATCTTCCTGCTCCATGCCACAGCTGAGGGCAAGCCCAGGAGGGGGCAAAACTAGAAGGGCATTTCAGGCATTAGAGAGGGGGAAGGAAGGAGAGAAGCTCATGAGAGCCATGGAGCAGTCGAGTCCTGAGCCTTCCTCTCTTTAGCCCCGACTAGAGCTGGGGGACACAATAGGCTCCAGCAAGTGCCTCTTGCCAGCCCCTTCTTCCTGCTGGAACATCTCTGAGGGAAGAGTTAACCCCCAGAACAGAGAGTCAGGAGAGGAGATGAGGGGAAACCTCATCTAGTAGTTGACAGATCTGTGGGTCTCCCAGCCCTGCAAAACAGCCTGGACACCAGTGTAAGGGGGCACCTGAAGGACAAGCCAGGGTTTCCTGCACACAACCCCCGGATGCAGTGCTCAAGGTGACTTACACGGGCTGTGGGCAGGGCTCTGGCCCACGCACACACTGTGGTGCAACTCCCTGCCAGACTGAGCCGGTAGAGACTGCCAGGAGCTGGCCTGAATGGAGACCAAGAACAGATGGTGCCCTACGGAGAGCCACGGCCCCAGGGAGCACCTGGACAGAGCAGCTGGGTGACAGAGGACTGCTGAAGGAGACTAAAAACACCCTGACTGAAATGGGACAGGAACAAACAGCTCTGGATATGGGGCAGGTCCCAGCTCACATCCTGAGCACAACAGAAGGGCAACCCTGTCCTCTCAACCTCCTATTCATTTTCGTTCTCAGATTTGTGCTGTAATTCTGAGGTGGACGGAGGCTCCTGATCCCACCAACACCAGCCTCTCCCTGCCAAGACCCTGAAGCAGCAGTCACCAAGATGGGGCCTGGAATCAACCCATCCCACAGGCTGGGAGACAAAGGAGACCTGTCAGGGTGGGAGGCTCTCACAGCTTTTCGCTGCAGCCTGGAGGGTGTTCTGCAGCCCCCTCAACACAGAAACCACCTCATGGGATGGATGCCTGGGGGATGCCACATACAACAGAGCCTAGTGCTGAAGGGTAAAGCGAGGCATCATCTGCTAGACTGGGACATAGGGTTGGACACATCTGAGTGCCCACAACCCCCAGGGAGGACCCTTCCTAGCCACAGAACCCTTGGCACCCAGATGTGAACTTGACAAACCCAGTGCCACTGCTCAACAGATGCGAAACGAAACAGCCCATTTTTTTTGAGCTGCTGGCTCTTTCTGCATGGGGGTCACAGGGATGTCAGCACCCAGCACCTTTGCTTAGGGGAGAACCTGCCCTGAGTCCAGAAGAGCATCTGGGAGTCCCAGTTGTGGGTGCATACACAGCTGGAACTCAGCCAACATCAAAAGCCCCTGTGCCACAGATCCGCTAAATCAAAGGGAAAATAAGATGTTCAAGCCCCTGCCTGTTTAGCTACCAGACCTTATTTCATAGGTGAGAGATGAAACCTCTCCTGGCTCCCAAGGCAGTGGGTGGAGGGAAAGGCAGGGGATGCAGCTCAGGGACTCGGTGGCCAGCACTCCCTAATGCCATGCAGGGGAACTGCAGGCACACTTCTGAATCTGGTCCACTGCTCCCAAAACCCAAGCTGGGATCTTCAGTCAAGTCACATGCATAAACCTGACCACACTTCAAAGCATCAGCTGAGACACAGTAAAGAAAGAATGTTTTTGGTTTTCTAAATGGACACTAATGGTTTGATGGCAATCCTGAACTTGATGCAATGATCACTAATGAAGGGCTGTTATACTGGCTCCCAAACCTGCCACTGGATCTTCTATTATAATGGTGATATCCCTGAGGCCTCCTGGGTAGACAGAGGAGGAGAAGGGCAGCATTAAGAGAGAGAAAACAGAGACAGACTGGTTACTAATCAGCAAGGTCCTCCACTTATCCCATGTTCTGGTGGAACAGAATCCCTCAACTGTTTGTTCCCTCACATCCCACTCCCTGTGTCCCCATGCATTCACCCGCTCAGGAGCACAGGAGGACCCGGCAGGTTACCAGTGGTATGACATCCTACTAGTAGGATGAGCCCAGGCCTACCCCAGTGCCTTGCCATGGCCCCATGCCCCAGCCCAGCAAGGCCAGTGGGGAAGCAGGACAGCTAATGCCACAGCACCACTGCCATTTTCTAAGATTTTTTTGGTAAAAGCTGCCCATACCAGTAACAGTCTGGTCCAGGACATTCTGGGAAGGAATATGTCAGCCCATCGTTCCAGTGTGGAGCAGGTAAGCTAAGGGAAAAGACCAAATTTCCCAACCATTTGTCCACTGCTCCTCTCCCCAGTCTGAGCTATGGAGTCAAAGGGGTAGCCAGTATCAGCCTCCTGGTACCAGGGACTCCCACACCCAAAAGCCATACGAGAAAAGCTGTCCCATTACCGTGCAACTTCCCCGAAGCCACGTTGGTGTCAGAGTGTGAGCGCACGTGGCTCTTCTTGAGGATGCCCTGTGGAGCTGACGACTGTCCCTCCGAGAAGCTGGACCGTCGCAACAGGCTCAGGCCCCTGCTTCCACCTCCGCTTGCCCCCTGCTCCCCCAGGGATGATACTGAGTCCAGCTTCTGGGAGCTGCTGGAGGAGAAGAGTTTGGAGCTACTGCTCTTGGAGCTGTTGGTGCTGGCACTGCTGCATGCCCGGCCCCGGCGTCCCAAGTTCCCGATGGCCAGGTATTCCGGCCCATCATTAACATCACTCTGCGGATCATCCTGACTCCCTGTCCAAGTATCCTCGCTCTGGCTGGTGGTGCTGGAACTCATCTCGCTGGCTGGAGAGAAGGGGTCTTTGGGTGAGGGGGTCTGGGTGACAGAGCCAGGCTGCTCCAGAGTGGACCTGCCCTCGCTGAAGGAGGAGGACCGAGTGGACAGGCAGCGCTCCTGGGGCTGGCTGGAGTTGGAGCTGACAAAGGAGCTCGCTGGTCTCCTGTCTGGACAGAGGCAGGAGCACGATGTCACACACTCTGGCACAAGCAGACCAGCACGCCCACCCACTACAGGCAAAGGCCAGGGATCTCCCTCCCATCATAGGCAGAGATCTCCTCACACACATCCACCACAATGAAGAGCTGATAAAAAGGTAAAGTCTTTTCTGTGTCTACCCTGAGCTCCCCAGCCCACCCTTAATACCAGAGAGGCCAGAGGAGGCTGGATGGTGGAGGCTGGAGGAGGACCCAAAGCAGCGCGGCTGGGTGCAGCCAGCAGTGGGGACGTACGGGGACCCAGGGAGGGCTGTCAGGCTCTGACTCTTGGTCACTGGAGACAGATTGTCACTCCTCCTGGTAAGCTGAAGAGAAGTGGAATCATTAATAAATCAGCATCTATGGAGCTACATGTCAAAGGAGCAGCAACACAAAGGGATCGACCTGCGAGTGCCTGGTCACCAGCCAGCAAAGAATGCAGCAGCCCTGGGCACAGGAGGATGGGGAGGGAAAAACATGGCAGCACAAAGGGAAGCGGGTCTTAGTTAGCAGCTACAGGACAGGCTCCTGTTGGGAAATTACCATGCTCTCAGTGAAATGATCCAGGCAGCCCAGTGCTCCAGGCAGATGGCTCTCGTGTCCTTCAGCGTTGTGGTCACACATCTCTCTTGTCTCAGCAGAAGGGTCTGACATGCACAGGGATGGCAGTGACGTTCCAGCCAGCTGAAAGAACACAGCCCCCATTTAACAGAGCCTCACTCACAGCTCCTCTGGGGAGCTCTGTGCAAAGAAAGCAGCTGCTGTTCCCCTCCTCTGGAGAGGGGCAGCTGGCACAGGGCTGTACAGGGGGTCTCTGGTATAATCAGCAGGAGTGGACACCCAGGTGTCCTGGGGCATTGCCCATCCCCTCAGAGGGTGACTGTCCCTCATGACCAGGCAGCTCTGCATGCTGGTCCTGAAGCCTGGGACTGTTGGGGAGGGCTTTAGAGGTGCCTCTTACAAGGAACTGGTCCTCAGGTCCTCTACTCAAACCCTGGAAGCCAGCCTCAACCAAGGTTCCCCACTACAGGCCTCACACAGCCATCCTGCCCACTGCGACCCCTGCCAGGTCACACAGGCAACACAAGCACCAGTTCCCTGCTCTCCTCCCATCTTGGAGCAACTTTTGCTACTTCCAAGTCCAGCCCCTTGTCCGAGGGCTCTTTGTGCCCTGAATGTGACCTTCCAGGAGCAGCCACAGCCAGTCAGTACCTGGGGAGAGCCAGATGTAAAATTGCGACCTCAACTCACCATGGAGGTGTCGATCTGAGCCAGAAGCCTGGGGTTGTTCTGTTCAACAGCTTCCAGGCACTGCAGCATGGCCGTGACGTGGGCGTCACTGAGCAGGAAGGCAGTGTCTGGGGAGAGAAAAATGCTGCTCGGGGGAGTCCCTCTCACCCACGTGCTTTGACACACCGGTTGCTCACATGCAAACCAACTTTTCTGCTGTTCCCTCTCACCCCCCACAGCTTGGAACCACCACCAACTAGATATTTTCTGAATAAGAAGGAAAAGGCCCGCTGCTCTTTACCTGCATAGAACTTCCTGATGTACTGCCGGTTCCCCAGGAGCGGCCTCAGCTGTGCCGACAGGCAGTGGCACTGCAGGCTGTGCTGCAGCCACAGCTGCGCGATGGCCTGGTCTCCTGGGCCCTCTGGGTCACGCTGGTCACTCTCCTGCAGGCTGATGAACTGGAAAGGGACATCAGGCACAGGTTAAGGCATGCAGAGGCAAGCAGGTGAGCAGGGCTTGTTCCACTACATGGCTTTGGTCCTCTTGATAACAGCAGCTTTGTCACCGTCAGCGGGAAGGAGGACATGTCCCAGCAGCTCCCCAGCCACCAGGGAGGCAAAAGCACCAGGCAGGAACAACATATCAAAGGTCAGCTAGTGACCAAAGTCCTCTGACAGCCACCAGCACAACGAATTTCTCCTGCACACTCTCCCACCCCTGTGTTTTGCCTCTGACCTGGAGGAACCCCTGGAGGAACTCCTAAATCCAACCTGACCCCAGTGGTGACAGTCATGTTCTTGCTGACACATTAATTCCAGAAGGTTATGACAATGCCTGAGCTGCTGCAGCCTGAAGAGCTGGTCTGGAGTCACACCCCACATCCCCCCAGCAGCAGGCTGGACACAGGGACTACGGACTACCAGTGGTCAGTCCTTTGTGCTCACCCATGGCAGGGATCATGGATGTCAGCATGGGGCAGCCAAACACCAGGAGTATCCCTATGTGCCAGTGGTTGCCAGAAGCCAGGAATGGGAAAGTAAATGCACGGTGAAGCCACAACCCAGAAACGGGACAGCCCAGACCGTTAGAGGCTTGCATAGATGCATGAATCACCCCTGCTTACACACAACCACTGCTTGTGCCAGTTCCCTTGGTGATGCCCGCTGCACCCGGCCCAGCCGAGCTGGAGACTGGCCTGGGGGAAATAAGCAGACGATTGTCTCAGCCCAAGCCACACTGAGTTCCCAGGACACGGCTTGTACCCAAACACACGGCTGCTTCAGCCTCCACAAGCCCTGGAGCCACTTTACCCACAACAGCCAAGGCACCACTACCCCACTGGTGAGGCTCACAGCCCAACTGCCCCCTCCCCTCCCTCTGGGCACACCAGGCCACCCCACCAGAACCCACCTTCTCCAGGTGATGAGCAGAGCTGGGACTCAGCCAGCGAATGTCCTTCACAAACTGCCAGTAATCCTTCTGTCTGCAGCACACCTGCCCGGGACAGGGACAGTTAGGTACCACATCCCAAGTCCCAGTTAAATGACAACATTCCCCATTAGCCCCTTGCTGCCATGAGAGGATGTGCTGCCTACCTCAGTTTTATTCAAACAATGAAGTTTTTTTCTTCTTAGTTATTCTTCCCGTTAGAGAGGAACTGCAGCAGAGTTGCTGTTTTCCTCACCACCCTATCGGGTGTAAACACAGACCCAAAAAATCTCTCTTCAACAAAAAGCTGATTATTTTACTTCCATCTCTATTTCCTCTTTCACAAGTGACAGAGGAATGGCTTCTGCTTTGTGGTTTATTTGGTTTGGCAGCAGGGGGGGAGTAGCTTGGTTTTTTTAAGACTACAAAACTAATCCAGCAATTTTAGTTCTCTGGACTGAATAGGGCTTTCTGGACAAATAAATTCAATCAAAAGTTTAAAAACGTCTAACCCCAGTTCTCTCAACATCTACATAGGGATTTTTTCACCTTTTCCTTTTATTCCTAGTTGTAAGCAAAAAAGTTGCCAAGAAAATAATGAGTGAAAGGAAATGTTTTGCTGGAGCAACTATGAGAAAACTGCTGTTAGGAAGCCTCCCTTTGCATCTCTGAAAGCTTGACTGGTGTCACACATGCCTAAGCAGGGCAGACAGTCCTGAGTGGAAGAGCTGTAAATGTAAAAGCATTAAGGAAAGTAACATACCATCCTGCTTTCCATGATTGGCATGAACTGTTACCAATATCAGACATGTATAAATCATTCACTTCCTGAAGCCCATTAACAGCAAATCTATCAGAAGGGAGCACTGCACTCCTCACATAGAAAAGGTAGCTTCTCTCTCTGATGATCTCCCAAAGGTCACACCACTGGGGACTAACAGGAACAGAGCAGCACATTAACGAGTGCTGGCTGCAAACTTAATGAATCCAGCAAGCAAAGCTCCCTGGTGGTACAACCTGCCAGCCTGGCTCTTCCTGGAGGTTTATTAGCTTGGGTGCAGCACTGCATAGATTCAGTTTTCCTGACCCTGAACCCAGCTGGTCCGTGCAAGCTGCCTGGAGCTCCTCTGCATGGCTCTCTTCTCTCAGTGTGGCAGAGCCACCGATGGGAAGCCTGTCCCTGGGCATCCCCTGCAGCCTTTCTTCAGCTTTCCCCTGTAAGTTAATTGTGCTGCTAATTGCAAGCTGAAAGGGAGATCTTCCGGCCTCTGCACACAACTGGGAAAGAGAAATTCTTCCAGGCAGCCATGAAAGGGGTAAAGGCTGGGTGAGCAACTGCAGGCACAACAAGAGCCTGGAAAGAGTGATCCCATTCACGCAGGGCGCGGGTTTGGCTGCCAGCTCCTGTTACTAACACAGCTAACCAGAAACAGTAAAGACATGAGGTTTCTCTTGCCAGACCTCACTGGGGACTTGTCCAAGCGCAGATGATACGGGGCTGACTCACTGCAAATGCAATTTAAATGTTTGGCTACAGCAGGAGGAAAGGAGAGAGGAGTGGCCTCAGTAGAGGGGGCACAAGTACTTAGAAAAACCATATTGAAGGTAGATGAGATAGAAACAACATGCACCCAGGTCTCTCTGACAACCACAGCACTTGCCAGGCAAGCTCAGTTGTTGCTTGGACCATTTCCCACACTGCTACAAGCACTGTAGCCACTCTATGCTATGAGAACAGAAGTGAGCTGCAGCAGACAGGACTGCCCCACGTGCTAGTGACAGGCACCAAAGCTGCTACAGACAGACAGACAGACAGCCATGCTGGCAGGACAGAGTCCTACCTTGTCGTGGATGAGCCCATGGTAGAGGATGCTGTGCATGTCTCTGCAGAGCCGTTCCAAGCCCCCATACTTGGACCAGACATTTGGGTTGCTGATGGACACCAAACCTTCCACTGTGGTCTTCAAGTTGCCGAGCAGCTTCCAATGCTCCTTCCTGCAGAGGAACACAGCAAGACACATCAGAGATACAGCAAGAGGAGATTCACAACAGGAACATGGTCTTGCACTCTTTCCAAGGAGACTCTGGTCAGGCTGAAACCTTCAGTGGTCCAGAAGCCAGCAAAGGTGAACTAAAGAACTTTACTACTCCCTGTGGTCAACATGGTTTGTGGACAACAGGCCATATCATAATGATTCTTCTGAGGACTGGTAGCCACCACCAATGTGGTCTCAGGAGACAGCCAGAACAAAGACTGAGCAAAGACTGAACCAAGACATTGGCTCCTGCAATATACCACTTGCTTAGTATGGCCAACAAAGCTGGAGGACACCTTCCCAGCCAGCCTCTCACTTGCTTCACTCACATGCTCTCTCTATCAGGGACTGCTGAGAGCAGCAGCCCCTCAGGAGTACAGCAGCTCTGAGGGAGGGCATGATGTCTACCAGATCTAGCAGAGACTGGCCCCTCTACACCTGTGTTTACAGAGTGGCTGAGAAACACACACTGCATCGAGCACTCCAGCCCTTCAGGATGCACAGGTGCTCCACCCCCAGGGAGGTAACACTGCATCTGCATCTCTCCCTCTGGAGCTGCGCTCTAGCCCCCGAGCTGCTGTAGGCAGAAGCCGACTTTCTTGCAGAAGCATTCACCATGTTCTGGACAGAGATTAGCAAACTGCTGGTGTACTCTGGAGCGTGCACAGCATTTCATCAATATCATCCCCCTCAGCTACCCAGCATACAGCAAGAAAGCACCATTATCTACCACAAAGCAGGAGCGATGGTGCAGAGAGGTAATGCCATTTGCATATGCAAAAGCAGCTTTGGGGAAGAAAGCTTTGTATGACTGAGGTCCCCACTCAAGCTGCTTGACACTGTTGCCAGAGGAACAGCAGCTGTCAAAAACACATATTCAAACAGGAGCCACTCTCTCAAGAAGCAACAGCAGTGTTGCAAGGTATAGTTAGGAGTGTAAATATCAAAATAGTATGCTTCTGCACGGTTTGTAACAAAGGCACTCAAGCTGACACCTTAGAATGAAAATCCAGCCTTTCAACTGGCAAGAAATAACCCAGTGTTTCAGCTGTTAATCCCTTCCACAGCAAAACCAAAGTGGATTTCCAAAACAAAAGGGGAAAAAAAAAGGAAAACAAATTAAAATAAATAACATTATTTAAAGCTGCTCTCATTTTCATCCCTTGGGGATAAAAGTGTGGGCCACATACTTCTGGTATTAAAAACAAAGCTTTTCTCACCAATAACCTCTTTTCGAGACTAGTTCACTACTGCCAAACTGATCAGTTGAACAAGCAGATCATCAAATATTGGCTCTACTTCAAGACCCCCATCACTTCCCCTTCCTCTTCAGGGAAATCTCACCATTTTCAGCACCCATCTAAGCTTAAACCACACAGAAGCCAACCCATCCCACCAGCAAAGCCTGTCGCCCTGTCAGCACCGGAGCTCTAAACCAGAGCATGCAATGTACCTTTTTGTTCATGATGTACTTAGACTTAGAGGCACAGTCAGGGCTTTATCTCAGGAGAGACTGAAGAAAAATGCACAGATACAAATCAAAGACAGCTTCCTGAAGGAGATAGGATTCGGGGAGACAAAAGAAAAGATCCAGCCCTTCTGAATTTATGGGCTTTTCCCATCCCTGCCCTGAGGGCTGCAGATGCTCTTTGTCTACCGATGCCCAGAGAGGCACTGCCAGTTCCTGGTCAAAGAGCATCTGCAGCCAGGGAGATCAAAACCAGCTCCTCCCTAAGATATTTCAACACTCAAGAGCTAGGAAATGCAAGTGAAAGCTCAGCCACACTGTTGATATTCCAAATCAGTGAGTCAGGGGAACTCCCTCTCATGTTGTTTCATGCTATATAAAGCAAGAAATGCACACAAGGATGTGAGGGCAGCATATGCAGAGATATGCCTTTCCAAATGAACAGTCTCATTAGAAGAGTTGTGCATCTCTCAAGATGTAGCAAACCAGGAGCCAACAGAGTGGAGTCAGGGCTCCCTCCCAGCACAGGGTAACTAAGGCTAAGCAATCCTCAAATAAAATAACCTCAAAGTGTTAAAACACTGAACACAGAAGCACTTAGGGAATGAGTGGCACAATGAAAGCACCTTTGCAGAGGTGATGTAGAAGTTACGAAAAGTGAATTAAATCCTTGTAGGACAGTAAGTATCCTATGGGACTTGTTGGCCCAAAGCAGTTCAGAAGCTGTACACACAAGACCCTTCTGATACCCAAACCCTAGCTGTTTCTGGGCTGGAACATGCTGGAAAGCACACAATGACACAAGGTTGAAGAAATGAAGACCCATATAGTTGGGTGCAGGTGGCAGGGAAATTTAGAGAGCACAGCTAACCTCATTTCATTTTTGACCAGACTCATTGGCTAACCCTGTAGGGTTTGCTCCCCTCCCACTGACAGAGCCTGGGCTTCATCTGCCAGAAGGAATGGAGAAAGCTCAAATCCCAGCTGCCCTCCAGTTCCCCATTTCAGCAGGTGTTCAGAGCACTGCTATGAAATCTGTTTGATTTTTCCTGAAGGAGAGTTCTCCTTTGCTAGTGCTATAGAAAGCCTGACATGGGGTAAGGTCAAGTCATATCATATCATGCACCTTATTTACAGTAAGGTCAAAGTGAGAAACACACCCCAGAGGGTCACAGTACACAAGCAGAGCCTTCCCTGCAAGAACCACACGTGCTTCTGCTCTCTTGTTTCAGCAGAGCCTGGTTCCCCCTGCCAGAAGGACCAAGGGTGCTTGCAGGTGCCATGGATGGTGGAGTACTGGTGAGACCTCAACCACATCCCTCTCCTCCCTTAAAGACAACCTCTGATCCAGCCTCCAATTTTAACCACCTGCTTCATAAACTTGGCTCTGGGCCTCCTTTCCTTACCACCACAAACTCCATCTTCAGGTACAGCAACATCAACCTGCTGTCAGGAACTGTCCCAAATATAACTCAACCTTTTGCACTGGAGTGATAAAAGACAGAATCCAGCCTTGGAACAAGAAATGGCTTAATGCCACTGCTGCTGACATCAACAGGGAATGCTGCTTGCTTTCCTCAAGGCTTTCTCAGCCCCTCCGTGCCAGCAAGGGTAGGAACTTCTCTTGGTCCAAGTCAGCAAAGGTGACTCACAGCAGAGGCAGGGAGCCATGGTGCTGACTCAGGTGGACTTCTTCATTTAAAATAAAACCAAGCCCTAATTACTTTCCAAAACAGAATCACACAGGTAGCATTCAAAAATAGAAAATAGAAATGAAGCTCATCCTTCTTGCAAACAACATCTGCTGTGTGTTTCCTGCGCTCTGCAGGAGGCACCAAGCAATGGCTGCTTGAATCCTGACCTCTACCTGGAGGACTCCCTCGATCCTTCTTAGCACACTGAAGAGGTCGAGCTGAGGATGCCGAGGTCATGGAGGGACTTCTGACAAATCTCCAAGGACATTCCTGTGCTGGCTGTCAGTTCCTCCTGCAGAAACCCAAGACTCCACGTAACCCGCCGCTGCGCAGAGCCTGCTCCCGCCTCGTCGTCCCCGGATCTCCCAGACAACCAGCAGCCCCTTCCCTGGGCTCCCCCGCCTGCTCCTCCAGCAGGCTCAGCACTGCTGGGAAAAGGGATTAAAAGAAAGCCAGGCTTCGTGCAATTCATCTGCAGTCACAGGGAGTGGCTGACGAGGCAGGGGAAGCCAGATGAGCTCTGCCAGCCCAGCAGGTCAGCCCCGCAGTGCCAGGCAGGGACAGCCAAGCAGGCTGGCTGGAAAAGGGGCACGCAGGGTGGCTTGCCCTGTACTAAAAGCTTGCACGGATACAGAATGGGAGGCACAACCAAGATAGGTCCCCTAGCAAACACAGCCCATGATGACACACTCTTGATCTGCACTGGCAAAGGATGAGGGAAGAAAAGAGGAATTAAAGGTGTTTTTTAACCTTTTCAAGGCAGATAACTTTACCTGCTCATCCTGGCTAAGCCTCTCACAAGCAGGTGACCACAACCTGTAGACCCAGGACACTGTCCATCAGGCTTTGATCTGCACAGGACTCATCTGTGACAAGCACGGAGGCAGCCAGAGGCAGAGACAGGCAGAGCAGATCCCCATGGCAGCCACCTCCCTGGGACCACCTGCTCATCTAGCACAGGTTCCCTTTAGGGACCCTCTCCTCTGGCCCTGCTGTCCCTGGGGGCCTTGCTGGTGCCAGAGCTGAAGGCAGCAGCTCTCTGCCAAACTGCCCAGCTGACCATCCCTGCTCTCCCTGGGACTGCTGTATCCTCTGCACCACCTGCCCACCACCCTGAGAGCCCTGCTGTGTGCCTGGCAGGACAGCACTAACCTTCCTGCAGTGCCCCCATGGACACGGGTGTCACAGCCCCTGCTCCCCGATGCAGTTCAGACCTGCTGCTTAGGAGGAAAAACCCAGCACGAGATCCTCATTTTCCTCTCCCATGCTGGCAGGAGGATGGACTTCAGCAGAATAACTTTTGCTTCTGCGTTTCCTGTGATCCATGGGAAGATGGATCCAGTGACCTCTATTCTATTGCTATCAGTCACAGCCACAATCCAGTGTGAAATGACACCTCACCGGGAACAAAAACACTAAATCCACCGCACAAAGGACAAGGCAGTACAAGGCCCACGTGGGATCGTCCCCAGGGCATCACTGCCATCCAGGAGAACAAGCAGGCCCCCACATGTGCCAGCACCGTGGAGTTGATACCCTCCTTGTCCCTGAGGGGGTGCTGGGGGTGGTAACACCTCAGCCCTATTAGTCATGACATGGTAGAGTCTGGTGGTGCAGGCCTTGCACTTGCAAAGGCATGAAAATGCACAAAGATAAGTCTGGAAAGACAAAGCAGTGAATGCAGTCAATTCCTTTCGCCTTTCAGAGCCTGCTGGGTCTGAAGCATTAGTAAAGAGTGAGAACAGCTCCAACTGTGCAAATCCAAAGGCACCCCAAACCTGTGCTATAGCTTTAAAGGCACCGGTAGCATTTTCCCAGCTGATATGGCAAGCAGGAATAGCTGAGCCCCTCAGATAAGGAATGCTTCTCTCCCATATCAAGTTTCAACTGCTCCTTCTTCCCCAGGCAACACTCCCAATGTCCGTCCAACACTCATCCTGTGCTTGTGAGCACAGGAGCAAAACCAAAGCACATGCAAAAACCTGAAGTAAATAGGACTTGTCATCAAAACACCTCCAGGAAACAACCTCTGCTGCTCTTACAAACGCTAACAAGGAGAACCAGGCCTGAAGCACAAATGAGGACCATGCAGGCAGGCGAGGTCACTGTGGCCATGCTCACTCCCAGCCACAGGGGTGGTGCAGGCACAGGACCTCGCCTTCGGAGACTTCTGTTCAGCACCTGGAAGAGAAGGTGCAGCTGACTGCCAGGAGGGTAAGGAGACAGGATCCCAGATCAGCGAGCTGCAGAGCCACCAGAGCAGGGGCAGTGCAGTGTGAGGGTGGGCTGGTTTCACCCTTAAGCTCAAGGCCTCCAAAGGAGAGGCCCGGCAGCTGCTGTCCTGGCCAGGACTGATGGGGACCACAGTGCAGAGCATCAGGCACCGAGGGCACGCGTCTGTGGCCATCACTGTCCCTCCAGTGGCAAACACACTCCGGCCCAGCGTGGGTGATGGCAGCCACACTCTGCTCTGACAGCCCATTCACCGTGTGCTTCCTCCCACCGGGGACGCTGCAAGCACCAATCCCACCCATCCCAAGGGGTCTGTTCCTTCCCAGATCGCTCCCAGGTACCTCCGCACCCGTGCGCTGGCGCTGGCTGTGCACACGCACTCCCACACACCCACGCAGGACGGGAGCTCCCCGGGGGCACCCCCAGCGCATCCCCGGTGCTTCCCAGGCACCACGCGCGCGCC
>NW_021940207.1:3584721-3690729 GCF_001715985.3 Manacus vitellinus | reverse complement strand
GGCGTGCACGGCGGTTTCGCCTCAGCCGCCCCCGCCCCGCAGCTCTTGGTGTTCCCCACTGGCGCCTTCAGAGAGCGGGTTAAAAACACAGTAACTGCTGAGATAACCCTCACCAAACCCTGCGTAGCACGTGATGAGAAAATCGTGATGGCAGGGAAAAAAAAAACAAACAAAAAACCCCCCAAAAAACAACGTGTCCCTGAGGGGCAGCTCATGCTCTGATCACACCTGCAGGGACAGAGGAACTGGAAAGAGGGTTCTCGCGTCCGCTGCAAGGAGGGTGTGGGAAATACAGCAGAATTGGGTGCGCCTTCCACTGAAATGCAGTGAAATGAAACCTGAAAAAGGAAAAAGTGATGCTGCTGCCTTCAGACTGAGAACAGTCAATGACAAATAGGAGATGAAACCCAAATATGTCTGCAGTTGTCTGATGCCTCAGAAACCAAAGCTACGTATTTTACAGAACCACAGAATCAACTAGGTTAAAAAAGACCTTTGATATCATCGAGTCCGGCCTAAGAACCAGCCCCAAAACTTATTACGGCCTGTGGGTGCTTTAGACACACAGTGTTCTTACAGTGGATACAAACTCAGCATGGCTGAATCATACTGGACTTCATACAGTTAAAGGACTGGTTCTTTGTACTGTCAGTGCCATGTGGAAACTTTGACTCTTGGCTGGATGCTGGCACAGTCCTGAGAGCCACACAGCAAACCAAGAGCTGATATTTGCATGGCTGCCTTCATGATCCCCACGGCTTTCCAGTCATTTTGAACACAGAAGGAAAATACTCTTCGGAAGCAGAACTTTTGCCTGGTTTTCTGTTGTGCTGAGCAGCAGATAGCTGGTGTCCTGTTTGGATAATAAATGCAACCCATGGATGTGGTAAACTGGATTTTTTCTGATTTCCACTTGTCACGAGGGCAGTCAGCAACTGTCACCTTTGCAGTTCCCATGTTTGTTTGGGGTAAACAGAGCATTTGTTTATTGGTGTGACGCAGTTCCCAGATGGAGCTGCACCTTACAGCATCACAGGAATTTGGTTTAACGCTTTTTAAAAAATACATCTTTTGGCACCTCTATTATTAGTAGTTGTTGGTAATCTGGCAATAGCATCTTTGCTTTAGAAATGCAGCCTGATTATAAGAACCTCAAGTTCTACTTGTCATCAATCACTTGTCATCCAATCCCACTTGTCACCTGGGAGAAAATGTGTAAGTTATCAAATCCATCAGTCCATCTCCATGCTGCACATGGAGAACACACAGAATAAAATGGGATGGAACTGTCAGCCTCCAGCACTGTGGTCACAAGCTTCTCCTGCTTGAAGGGAAAATCTCTCACTAGCCAAAGGTGTCCTGTGACAGTAACTGAGCCATTCTCTTCTATACAGTAGGAAGCAGCAAGAGGAACATCCAGAAGCATGTTATTTGCCTTATTTTAATGGGAAGAGATGCCTAGAGTGTACAGGGAGACAACAAGGTCTTGTCAACAGTCTGTAGTGCAGGACACAGCAGAGGCCAGAAAGCCTCTACTGACTCATTCTTGCCTTTCATGATAACACTCCTAGAAAGATCTCCCATTCTAAAGGCCTGTACAGTGTTTCAGTGCAGGTGCCTCCCAGCACAGGACAGAGCTGTGACAGGGATTACACACACGGGAGCTCATTGTGTGTCAGGAACTCAGGGTATTACACTTGTCACGGAGTGTTTATTTTAGCAAATGTGCATGTGGCGGAGTGGGCAGTTAAAGAAATGTGGGAGTGTTTCTGCTGCCAGGAGGCGTGTGCAAGGTCGGGTATGGAAATATTTATTCCTGCCCAAGGGCACTTGCAATGCAGTCCCTGGAGTTTCAGTATGGAGCTCTCCCTCCGGAGGCCGGTGGGCAGACCATAAAACGAGCTATCCTTGGTGGAGAGCCTGCTGAAGGCCCAGGGAGAGAGAAGACACCTGTAGAATGGCAGCCGCAGCACAGCTCCCAGGGAAAACGGGGGGAGATGTGGACAGTAATGCCAGGTGACCACTGTGAGAGGGGGAAATGGATGTGGGTGTTCCTTTCAGCATTTACTGCCTGGTTTCTGAAGGAAGTCTGTCCTCTGCAATCGCCTTGTCTGCCCATCTGATCCTTCCTTTACTGCCTCTGGAACTCACTGACCAATTTCAACCAAGCATGAGCAAGACATAGAGATTTCAGAGATAATGACTATCCCTTAAATTAAATAGAGTGTCAAAGGAAGGAAGTGCCGCTCTATAAAATATAGGTAGATCCCAGCTCTGTTACACATAACTTCCTTAGCAGCAGCCAGTTCTCCACTAGGGATGTGTGCACTGCTGACCCCTCAACAATACCAACAGCTCCAAAGAATGCAAATATTCAGGGAGGAAGGAAAGGCTTCACTGGATTCCTTGTTCAAAAAACAAAGTTGTTGATTTCCCTTCTGAATTTCTCAATCATGTGATTCTAACCAAAGGCTGGATAAGATAACAGCTCTGAAAAGAGCCCAAAGAGAACAAAATGTCCATGGACACACTGTTCCAGGTTTAAGTACTAATTTTAACCCTTCCATGATATTTTTAAATAGGAACCTGGTTTGAACTCTGCCATTTGACATTTGGAAACATATTTCTGCTCAAAACCACCCTGTTTTGCTGTTCACAGTACAGGTTATTTGTTTTTATTGCACTGGGGTTGCAGGCAAAGGCATCTCACGTTCAGCTTCCCAGCTGAACACCCTTCCCTACCCTGCAACATGGAATGGTTTGGGTTGGAGGGGACCAACCCCACTGCCGCAAGCAGGGACACCTTCAACCAGATCAGGTTGCTCAGAGCCCCATCCAACCATAGCTTGACTGTTTCCAGGGGTGGGGAATCCACCAGCTCTCTGGGCAACATGTGACAGTGTTCTACCACCCTCACTGCAAAAAAATTCTTCCTTATATGTAAAAATATTCTTCCTTATATCCTTATATATATATTCTTCCTTATATTATATTCCAGTTTAAAGCCATTATCCCTTCCCTATTGCCACAGGCCCTGCTAAAAAGCTTGTCCCATCTTATAGGCCCATTTCAAGTACTGAAAGGCTGCAATGTGGTCTCCCCGGAGCCTTCTTTCCTCCAGGCTGAACAACCCCAGCTCTCTCAGCCCTTCCTCATACGAGAAGTGCTCCATCCTTCCAATCATCTCAGCACTCCATCGGACCTCCAGCCAGCCCATGATTTCATGCCCTGTTCTCCAAGCCCCCAGCACAGGGCACCCTGCCAACAGCCCTGCCTCCCAGCGCCCCACGCCGATGTGGCAGGGCCCTTCCCAAGGACACGGCTGTCCTAGAGAAGCCCCTCCCGGCGAGCGGCCTCGCACCGCCAGCGGTACCCGCTTTCCCCGGCAGCGCCCCCCGCCCGCCGTACCTGCTCCTCCCGGCAGCCAGGGGCGCCGTGCAGAGGGGCGGCCGCGACGCTTCCCCGGCCGGACTTCTGTGGCCTGGGCGGGCTGGAGCTGATGAGCATCGCGCGGGCGGTTGCCGGGGGGGCGGTCCATGGTCTTAGGGAGTGGTGGCGGCGGGACTTGTGGAGGCGGCCATGAGCGTGTCGGCTGCGGGCATCGCTCCCGGCTCCTCGGCGCGGCGGGGGCCCGCACGGCGGGCGGCGGCGACGGGCCTGGAGAAGATATTCGACATGTCGCTGGGTGGGACGGGGGGTGCCTGCCGCTGCGGGGTACGGGGCGGAGGGCTCGGCTGAACCAGTGTCGAGGCCGCGGGGGGGCGGAATGAACCATCGGGCCTGTGCAGAGGCACCGCGCGGGAGGAAACCACGGGAGCGGGGCGGCGGGGAACAGGGACCCTCCATAGCGGGAGCGGCGGGGGGCGAGACCCGTTCTGTGTCTCCGGGAGCGGCGCTGCTCCCTGACCCGGGGATCGCCGTCCCTGGCCGGGGAAGAGCCGGGCCCCCGTTGTGCCGCCTGAGTGTCCGAGCAGGCTGCAGACCAGGGCTTTGCGGGCTTTTGGCCTGGTGAGGCCCTCAGTCCCCGGGCCCTTGGCTGGGCGGCCCTCGGGGAGCGTCCCAGGGCCTCGCCTGGCGCTCGCAGCTGTAGACGGGTGAGGTTTGGTTGTCTCTCAGCTGGCCTTGCCCTTTTATTCTTCTCAGGTCTGTAAGTCGACAATGGCAAGTCTCCCGTGTAGCCCCTTTGCAGTATAGTATCCATTATCCAGCGTGACGTCGCCTCTGCCGTGTAGTTTCCTGTGACAGTCTGCCCCGTTCTCCCCTGCCCTCCCATGGCAGGAGGGGGGGTGTGTTAGGAAGGTGCACAGGCTCATTACAGACCTGCAGGGCTGTGTCTCTCTGGCATGTATGAGAAACTGTCATCCACGCTATAGGTATTTCAGCGAGGTATCTCAGAGTAATTCTGTTCTGCTGCTTTGTACTGAGTCCCCTTAACAGTCGGGGACAATCTGGTTCATTTCTGGAGTGCATCTTCCAGTTTAGTTTTATTTAAAAAAAAGAAAACTAAAAAATTTGGTTTGTATGCTCCAAGACTGCTCTGTGATGCCACCAGAGTGTGATAGATTGGTGCTGTCAGGAGATGTTCTTCAAAAAGAAGAATCACAGTGTGAACTGGAATTATTAATGGCAGACTTGGCCTTTGTGGACCATCATAAAATAAGAGGATTTGCACAGTTTTTCCTTCTGTAAATAAACCAGTGGAATTCTTTGCTTTGGCAATGAAGATAACTTCTGAAATGACATTTAGAGTTTGTCTGAATGTGGAGTAGCTTGAGAGCATTCATAGAAAACTATATACCTGTGTTTATTTATAGCACACAACCTTTGTTTGCAGGGTTACTGAGGTAAATAGTTACTGATTCTGAGTGGCTTGTTGTATTTTCATATCTTCTAATGCTAACCTAGCCAAGTCACTGCTACATTCCTGGCCATTGACTAATAGCAGATTGCAGAGGACTGTTGTAGTGCCATGAGGATGTTTGCTTAAGGTGGTGGTGTGAGCAGGTGTAAAGAGTGTCATCCATGGCTACTGTCCTCAAGTCAAAGCTCCTTGGTCTGGTATAAACAAAGAGCAGATGCAGTCCCACATCTGTCCGGATAGCAAAGGAACTGACACAACCTTAATCGAGGAAACCTTAAGATCGAGATCTCAAAGTTGACTAAATTCTCATGTAACAAAGATTAATTGTATTTTTGTTGTGTTATGTGCAGCTCATCTGAAGCTGAGCTTCCAGTTTGATACTGTTCCCAGATGATTCTGCTGTTCCAGCTGTAGGTGTGATCTCTGATCTCAGGCAAGATAGGAGAGTGCTGCAGTGTGTCTCCACTAACAAATGCACAAAGTCCCAAATGTCCTTCATTTCCACAAATAAGAGAGTAACTGAAACTTAAGTCCTTTTGTTAAAAACTTGTAACCCTGTGTGCAGCAATATCTGACTTGCAAAAATGGGATTTAAGATGAAGCACATAAACTGTGAAGCAAGAGCCTATGTTCTTTGAACATGGTGGTTTGTGTCACAGGTCCATAGGAGTGGAAGCAGCCATTGTGTGGAATTACATGTTCTGCTCTAACAGCTTTGGAAGTTTTAGTTTTTGTTGAACATCACTTTATTTGTGGTGCTATGTTCAAATAACGCTCCTGGCTGAGTACTAATCCTTGCTCTAGGGATAACCCCTTTGGTAAAGAAGATTTTATAGATATCTGATATTGGGTGACCTGTATCCATATTCATTGTCCTAATAGATTTTACCTGAATATTCAATCATATTTGCAGCAAAGTGAGCTGATTTTTGTAGTTGTGTTTTTTACGCTGTTTTCTCTGTTCTACCCCATCTGAGTCCATTTGAACTCAAATGTTATGGGGTTACTCTTACAAACAGAGTAACCCCATTCCCATCTCTCCTTGACTCAGAAAAGGTTGTCCACATGTTTGTGGAGGCTCCCTCTTGAAACCTGAAGTCTTTATCAGTTGTGCTCTCAGGACTGAGATGCAGCAAACACAGTTTGACAATTTCCTTTATGGTATTTTTGTGAACAAGATCACAGTCAGATAAAAGCTGCCACACACAGTTGCTTTACTCTTCTCTTGAGCTGGCTACCAGGTCAGTGAAGGAAATCAGACTGGTGTGGCATGATTTGTACTTGATGGACCTGCTGTTCACTTTTCATCAGCTTATTCCTTATTCCTACTCTAGAACCAATTAATAATTTGTCCAACATCGTTTCCCAGGACAACAGATGAGATGATTGCTTTGGATTGCAAGTATCTGGGGAGAGAAGTCTTGTTTTTTTCCCATCATCTCAGTTTCTGTGAACATCTGAGAGTAACTGGTGGCCCAAGTTCTCTCTATGTGATTTTTCTTAGGTAACTTTTAAAATCAAAGAACTAAGGCTGGAATTGACATTTTATCTGGAATCTGCAAAGTCTGGGAGTGAGATGGGATTGCTTTTTTTTTAACAGTGTACAAAAACTAACGGAGTCATTCAGTTTAAAATTTAATGCTGGACTGAATGTGATAATCTTACAAGCCTCTTGAATTTTCTGGGTGTATGCAACTCCTTCCCTTTTTCTAAAGTGTTATAAAGTAAGTATTGTAAGACTAACAGGGACTAGAAGTTTATTGCAATGTTTCTAGAACCTTAACTTGTATGTGCTGCCTTTGCAAGATTGACTGGTCTGTTTTCCATGACTCCAGGCTGCTCAGGAGGTTTTATTCAGTATGTCAAATTTTATTCAGTGTGTCAAATTTTTCTTTTTTTTTTTCTTTCTTCTTGCAGATGATATAATTAAGTTGAACAAGAAAGAAGAGAGAAAGCAATATTCTCCCAAAATAAAAAGAGGGCTTCAGCAGAATCAAACTCGACAGTTCAGTCCTCCAGGCTCCAAGTGGGGAGTCCGACAGCAGAAGGGTGTGTATGCCAAACATAATGTGGATTGCACAGTGTCTTTTTTGAGATGAAATGTAACCTAATGAAATGCATGGATTGACATGGTCGATTCAGGTGTCTTTCAAATAGTGTCATATACACTTCTGATTATGATTCAGTTTTTTCCTAATCTGTTTATATTTGATTTTGTTTCTGGTTTAGTGTGAGAAAATGATGAACATGTTTGGCCATCAGGGAGCTTGAGGGACTGTCTGACTCAAGGAGGGATTGGCTTTCTTTCTGATTCTTTAGATTTATTTTAATTTTGGAAATTGTGTTGATCCTTTGTCCCTTTTCAGAGATGGACAGAACGAGTGCTTATGCCAAAGCCTGTGCAGTAGGAAACGTGGAGGCCTTGCCAGAACTCAGAGCTTTGGGAAAAAAAGACAGCATATTTATATTTGCTGACTAGAATTCTCTTTGTAGGCCTCCCCAAAATATCTGTTACTGCAGCCTGCAATGCTGGCTCTGGAATATATAAATGAATAGTGCAGAGTCTGAATTGGCTTTTCTTGGTATGAGCTTGGGATGCAAAGAAAGTACTGTGTCAGCCTTCTTAAGCCAGTGTTTTTACAATGGAATACAAAAAGGGGAAAAAAAATCATACAGGCAGGGAGTGAAGAGAGGAAGAGTACACAGTAACATCTTTGCTGTCAGTTCCCCTGAGTAACTGCAAGTGTTTTTTGATAGACAAGAGATATATTTGAAAATGTTCTCAGGCTTTAGTCAAGTACGTGGCCAGCACCTGCTTGAAGTATAGTCTGGTTTTGCTTACAATTAATTTTGAGAAGTATGTTTTTAGCACTGGATGATCAAAATATGGAAAAATATTGGCTAATCAGGGAGCTTATCACCTCAGTACAAGCTAGTTAGGTGCTTAGATTAAGACATGCAATTTCTTGTTTAGTAGCATTCATTTAAAACAAAGACCCATCTGTCTGGTGTATGTGCAAAGATCCCCATTTTTTCTTTGTCTTGCTTAGTGTTGTAGCAGCAACTTGTCATTAATGTCTTAGACACAAATGTCTTTGGGCATCAGTGGACTGTCATGTTGTTCAGGGCTCAGGTTATGTTATTGGTGCATCTCTAATAAATTGATGACAGTGCAGGAAAAAATTTTACATCTCTCAGCCCAAGTGTGAGAATATTTGTGTGGGTGAAGAGTAAGTGATTTTAAGCTGTAGATTATCAAAACATGTAGGCTCTTTTAATGACTGCAGTTGTCAAGTGTAATTGTTTATCATCTAAAGGGCACAAAAGAAACAAGTATTAGAATTTAGAATTTCAGGAGGAACTCGAGCTGAAGCTAAATACAACTGCCTTGGCAGTTACTTTTCTCTGTTGGAACCTTCCCTGCTTGCCTGCCCGTGTTGTAGGAGAGGTTTTTTTGCAGAGTTGCCAGATTCATGACATATTGAAACATTGTGAATAGCGTTAACTGCTCCCTCCTATACAGTTCCACACATTTTTTTCCATTGAAAACAAACATGTCTTACATTGTTTTTAGGCAGAAGGAGTCATTAAATAGTTCTTCTGGGCATTCTAGTTATTAGTAGCTAATAACCAGTAGATTTATTGCTGTTCTGGTGCTATTGGAGTTATTCTGATAAATAGTAAATCCTCTGTTTGTGGACAGCTACAGAAACCACAGATGATCAATAGCATTTCATTCCTTGCCAAACTCTCTGGAAAGAAATGAGGACCTTGAGCGGGGACTCTTTTCAGCTTTTTACTTCAGAGAGAGGAACATTGTTCATTTAAATAAAAGTTGTCCTTGGTGATAGACAGAATGCAGCTGCACAAAGCCCTGTGCAGCCTGAGCTGACTTGGAGGTTGTCATTTATTCTGGTTCAGAGGTTGGTCCAGAAACCTTGTGAGGTCTCTTTCAGCCTAAGCAACCCTGCTTCTCAGCTTTTCTCTTGGAAAAGGAGAGCATTTGCTAACCAGCCACAAAATGTGGGTACACATCAGGTCTCCATGGCAGATCGATCTAAACTGGGTTCTGGTCTGTGATTTGCCTCATGTGATGGCTCCTGTCTCACGAGGAAGCACAGATTTATTATGAATGCTGTTAAGTCAGATATGTTAAAACTAGATGTGTCTGTTGCTGGAGAGCTGACCCCGTAGGCTAAATGTGTTTTGCAGTCTGAGATTCTAGAGGGGGTGATGCTTTGGGACAAAACTGAAGCATGATCTGTATTCATAGCATGAAGATAAATGGTTCCATACAGGGCTAATCCAACCCTTGTAACTGGAGATACTACAGACCTCAGACTTACAAACCTTTTATATTCAAAGGCTGCTTTCAATCCTAAGTTTGTCCAGACTGCCATGCAGAGTTCTAATTGAAAACACTTTAAATGTGATGTAATTCATGCACTGTTTAATATGATTCTGTGGGCCAATTGCTATGTTCTTTCTCTGTAAACCACGTCTTGGGAACCTCTGATTGAAATAAATAATCTTTGAAGCTGATTTTTTTTTTCTTTAAATTAAACTGGTAACTTAAAGTTTCCTGAATGGGGAGGGAGCTGAGGGTTTTTTTTGGTTTGGTTTGGTTTTATATTATTCAGTACTTGATGAAGTTCCATTTCACAGTATTTTAAGAATTTTTGAACTTTTTGTGCTTGTTGCAGCTTATGGTAAGAACCGTTTGGGGCGCAGAAAGAAGATAGCAGGGAAGAAGCGTTCTTATGGAGTTATAACAGGCCTGGCAGCCAAGAAAGCACTGGGTTCATACAAAGAAGTCAGTCCTCTGCACAGACAGCCACTGAGTGAGAAGGTAAGTAATGCAATCCTAGTGACTCATGTCAGAACAGGTTAAAAAAATAAGACACAAGTGCATCAGAACAGTGCTACTGAAATATAAAATGGAGACATATGGTACAAACTTTTGTTAAATTGGGGATGTGTTAGCTGAGTTCTTGTTTGTTTTGAGGGGGCTGGATAATGACTAGGTGTGAAAGTAGTTTTTAACACCTAATTGGGTTGCAAGTCATGAAAATTGAAGTACAGAAGTATATTCTGTGCAAGTATGGAGGGAGTTACTGTATTTTTACAAGAAAAATAAATTGGTTTTGTTACAAACCAATGATTCAGCCAACCTGCAAGTGTTAAGCATGTGCTTACCATTACAAAAATGGAAGTTTTTGTAGAATACTAAACTTCATCAGTAGGCTCCCTATTCTGCACTCTTCCAGTGCATTGGTGCCTGTTTCATTCAGTATTGGAGAATGGGGATTGCTTTTGGATTTGTGAAGAAGACTAATTTTAACGACATGTGGAACGTGGATTTTGTCAGTTTAGGGAGATGGAGTGATGAAAAAGTAACTGCTAAGTTCTGCTGCTTTTTCTTTTCTCTCCTGGTAATGTGGAAAATAGAGAATTCATGAAAGTGTAGAAGGTATTTTCAAATGACATTAGACTGTGAAAGGTAGGCAAAGCTAAAGGCGTTCTGTATGCAGTTTGTAAATGGAAATTGAAAGAAAAATGTTTGGGTGTGTGCAGTATACATTATGGTGTATATATTTATTGTTTTTTAAGAATGCACAGAGGAATTATCCAGTTTTGAAAAGGAAAACAAACCTGCAGAGACAATCTGAAATGCAGAGAAAACAAGCTCCTGCCCTCCGGAGGACTGCCCCACTGAATAGGAGGTAAAATACCAAGCCTGATTTCTGAACTCTTCTTGGCAACTTTCCATAGGGAGTCTTGTTTGACAGGACCAAGTCAAAGAGAAGACAGTAGGTCCTGGCAGTAGCAATATGGTCAAGGCTACCTTGTGTGTGACATTCTACAAATCTGGGAGCCAAGTGTGGGACAAACATGGTCTCCATACAAAGCCAGATATTTAATACCAGGTAGAGCACTGAGGAAGTACCTCTATTTGTGAGCAGCTGGTATCCTGCCTTGAGTTAGATCATAGGCAGCCTGTATTTGAGCATCCTGGTCTAGAGGAAGGTGTCTCTGGCCATGTCAGAGAGGTTGGAACTTGGAGATCTTTAAGGTCCCTTCCAATCCAAACCATTCTGTGTTTCTATGATCCTGTATGGAAATGGCCAGTGTGAATTTCCATGCCTTTAAAGTGTCAGCCGTGGTTTAGTGAACTTCCCAGACGAAATGCCTTTGTGGAAGCTGGTGACACCTACAGCTTCATGGAAGCCATTACACGTTTTATTTGTGCTGGAATTAACACCTCTTATAATAAACTGTAACCCAACTCCAGGATGAAAGTTTTCACTGTGTGACTCTATTGTTGAAAGTGTAAATAAACTTTCTTTATACATATCAATTTTCTTTTTTCATCTAATTAGCAATGTTTAAAGTGCTGGAGGATCGTGATCAAAGCGAAAAGCAAAATTAAGGACCATACTGTCGTGTGACATTAGACAGTGATTTCTCCATTTAGGAGTAACGTGTTTTGTTCCTAGTAGATGAGGAGCTTATCCCAGCTGGAGTGTTCAGCCTCAAAGAGGCAGCACTGCACATGCCCTTGGTTTGGGCACTTTCTTGACTTTCACAGTAGTCTCTCTAAGGGTTATCTGTGGAACCTTTGATAACTCTATTTTTTAATAAATATTACAGGAATAACATGCCATCCACTTTTGTCAGAATTGGAAACAAACTAAATCAGCAGAAAGACACTCGTCAAGCAACTTTCCTGTTTAGAAGGGGCCTGAAGGTAATAAAAATTACTGAAAGCAACAAGAAAATTGTGCCACAGGTTCTAAGCTAACCTGTGACACTGATATTAAGGAATCAACTTCCAGTATCAGATCTGAGTAGAAACTTCAGGTGTTCTGGGGATAGGCTCAGATTCTTCTAGGGAAGTGTGCTTGTCCTCTTCATTTACTGTAATCCATCGAGTCTTGCTTCTCATCCCAGTGTAGGTGGGCTATTCTGAGGGGCATGGAACTTGTCAGTGTTTGAGGGGGATTGCAAGGTATTCATTTTTTGCTTAAAACTAAATGTTAGAAAGCGCTGTCCAGCTTTCAGAAGTTGCTCTCAGGTGAAGAATAGAGCAGAAATACTTTTCGGAATCTGATTATGATTTAGTTTGTGTTTTTAGTTATTCTGGGGTTATTTATTTTAGTTATTTAAGTTCTTATTTTAGTTTCTTAGTGATTTATTTCAGGTTTTTTGAGTAAGATCCAGAGAATAGAGGGTGTACTGTGAAAGAAAAGTGGTAGATTTGGTTTTCATTTGTGCCCTCATTCTACATGTACCAATGTGTGAGTGTAAGTAGCTGCTGTCTTCCTTACACATGGATTGCAAAATTACAGACAGGATCAGGAACTAGACAGGTTTTTCTTGCTGGCCTTGTAGCATTTTGGTGTATCTTAGTAAAGTATATGTTTGCTGGCATAGTCCTCCAAAATGTTGCCACCTCTCTATTTGTTACTGTCATTGGTGGTTTTGTTTAAATCGTTTTGCACTCTTAAAGTAATTTGTTTCCAATGTCTTACAAATAGGACAGTTATCTTCGAAGATCCTCTGACAGTACAACCCTCTTAGTGCAGAGTGTACAAACAGCTTTAAACCTCTATTTTTGAACTTCTGTTATTTCCAGCTGCTTCGATAGGAATTGAAACAGTGTTCAAGTCTGGTGTCTGTATTGGTGTGTTTTCAGGTGCAGGCCCAGGTGCAGTCAGCAGATGATCTCGATAATCAGACAGTAAAGAGAACTCGTCAGTAAGTATCTAATTTGGAAAACTTTGGTTTTGTTACTCATGCAATTCTTGTTTTAGCTCAGACTTCCTGGCTATGATAGTTGAATGACGTGGTTTTTTACCCTCTAGGCACATCAAGGAGAGTGACAGTGATCCTCCCCCTATTCTCAGTTATTTACTAAATTATCTTCTAATTTAACCAGGAGGAGTTTGTTTGCATAAGAAGCTTGCAGGAATGGGGGGGAAGGTGGTGGCTTCAGAGGATCAGACTAATCTCTAGTACTCATGAATACTGCATGGACTGGAGGAAAAATTCTAATGTCAGTGTTCTCCTTAGCTCTTGATGTAATTTTCATTTTATTTAATATGCATATAAGCCTATGAAGCACTTTGGAAATGAAAAAGGCAGATGACAAAGTAGGCACTCAGGTCTCCCCCCACATATTTTTCCCATATCATTTGTGCCTGCTGGGCTCTTCACAGTGTTTGTTGGGAACACAACAGGCTGAGCAAGCAGCAGGTGCCACAGACTGCAGTCTGTCACCTCGTGGATTTGCTGTGAGGATCATTTTGGCCTCATGTTTGGCAAAAAAATCAATGTTTTAAAAAAGTGAACACTTGGGTCAGTGCTGTAGTTCTGGTGCACCTTGACAGAATGTGATCCAGCACTCACCTGAATAGGTTTAGGTGATATAAAAGCTACAACAGTCAATAGCCACGTGTCTTGTAACTGCTTGTGGTCTTTGTACTGGCCAACATTCTGAAAGGTTGTACATCCTATACTGACCAGTGTTTTGGACACACCTTTAAAGATACTCTGACTGAAATTTCTGCAACATTTTTGTAAGTGATTTCTGTTTTTTCAAACTAGGTGGCGAACTTCTACCACAAGTGGAGGGATCCTGACTGTGTCTATTGACAACCCAGGAGCAATCATAACCCCAATGTGAGTTTTCAATTAAGTTTTGAAATGTTCTGAACGTTGTGAAATTACTGCTCTGAGCTGTTTAGCAAGTTCCTAGCAGGTATTTCAGGTGACCTCAAAGTCACAGCTTCTTGTGAAGGTTTTGAAATCTGGCCCCTTTCAGAGTGTTTCTGAGCTATATTTAAATAAAATCACCTCTGGATTTCACATGTCATCTCCTAGTTAGGAGCTTGATGTGGTGTACAGAGTGCAAGAGTGTTGGGCTGGTAGATTTTCATCTTGTCTCCCCCTTCCAAATCAGATTGTGTGGCAGCTGTTTTCCTCCTCTGTCTGAATGGAAATCAATGAGCACCTAGTTGATGAGTGATGGTAATAATTCGTCCCTGATTCATAAAAATACTGCTGGAGTTATGCATAGAGAGAGCATTGCCGTATTTGTCTTTGGGAAGTTGATGGTACTGCTGTTTATAGGTGTTGTATTTTTAAAAATGTCTTGAGTAGCTTTTTTCATTAGTAGCATTTTATCAGTAAGGAAGACTGTACCAATTTTTTTTTTAATGGAAATAATTAACTGCAAATTATGTGTTTGTCAGTAGAATTGAGAGATAAAAAATAAGATGGCTGCCTGCAGGGATACTTGCTGTCTGATAACAATAACAAATGGTCCCTTTTAATAGTTCTGCCTGACTTTTACCTTCTTGAATTTGTGCCTTCCCTCTATTCAGCCAGCCTGATCAAATGGCTTGATGAAAAATTCATACCTCTGTCAGCATTAAGGCTTTATTGCATAAAACACATATTCATCATGTCCTTTGTAACATTCTTCTTTCACAGTTCCCAGAAATTACGATTAACTCGTACTCCTGTGCCACCATTTCTCATGAAGAGGGACCAATCTGAAGAGAAGAAGATTCCAAAAGGGGTTCCATTGCAGTTTGATATTAACAGTGTTGGAAAACAGGTAAATGCAGTTTCTTTCCATAACCGTGGAATTAGTTCAGGACTGATAAAAGCCAGCGAGGCACCTTCCTCCTTGACTCTCTAGTGACAGAAAGAGGGAACTAGTGACAACTACTTGTTTCCACTTCCAGTTCTTCCACTAACTTGCTGTGTAACTTCAAGCAAGTAGCTAAACTCACTGTTCCTGTTCTTCTAGTTCATGTCTTGCACGCCCACTTGATTTAAATGGGATTGAAAATGTTTAATATTCCTTAAAGCCTTCTGGTGTTCCTGCTGTGCTGCTCGTGTCAGCAACTGTGTGTAACTCAGGGATGAGCTGCTTAAACCTGTGTAACCTGCATGGAACCCTGGCAGCTGAATTTTTAAGGCAACTTTTGCTATGCATGTAGGAAAAAAAAAATCAAATGTGATGGTGTAAAGGCTTGAAAGATGAGCAATTTTTCCCAAGTTTCATGAAGACAGGCAATTTGGGGCAGGAATCCTCATGCTGTCATTGAAGGAATTCTTACAGGTGACAGAGTTAAGTGCTGTTCTTGTAATGAGCTCCTTAGTGTTAGCTGTAGAAAACTGCATGGAGTCAAGGCATTGGTCTGGATCTGTTCCATCCATGAATAAGTATGTCAAAAATAGTCTACTACAGTACTCTAAAATTAATTGAACTTTTGGATTAGACTCCAGCCTGCTGCTGCAACTGGGCGAACTGGAAAGCAGCCTGCATTAACACAGTGAAAAGGACACATTTATTGAAGTTGCAGAGAATCTGTTTGCGGAAACGTGTATTGGAAGTTCCCTTTTTCAGGCTGGCTGTCCTCAGCTTAACCTATCATATTTTTAGGAGGCTTTGAGTAATGACATTGTGTACCATGTGTTCTTTATGAATTCTGAGAAATGCAAGCTCTTGAAGTGTAGTCCAATCTGATTTTTAAATAGTGTAGGGAATGATGAAATCAAACCTTCTTTTTAAAAAATCCAAGTGAGGCAATTAAGGAGTCAAGTGGTGATACAGATTGAAGAAAAGGGTATTCTTGACTCCATTATGTTGATTAAAATAACCCAGCATCTTTGAAGTTTATGGTTAAATGGCTTTATTTTTCAGACAGGGATGACGCTGAATGAGCGATTTGGGATCCTGAAGGAGCAGAGAACTGCACTGTCTCAGAACAAAGGAAGCCGCTTTGTAACAGTGGGCTAAGCTGGCACATGGACTTGGGCACTGATCCCACCGACCTGAGAACCTGAGATACAAGTGGGCAGAAGAACACAGCATATGTCACTGAAATTCTCCAGACATCTTGCTAAGATGGTGGCAGAGCTATCTCTCCTTTTTACTTTTGCTTTGAATGGTAAAAGACATGATGCCCTGAGGGAGAAAAAGTGGGAGTGGCACCATCACCTGGTTGGAAAACATTCTGTTGCCCAGCTGACAACAAACACTGGTTTTTTATTCATATCACAATTGAAAAACAAACAAGAATTTTAGAAGTTGTGGGGTTTTTTTCATTTAGGAGCGCTCAGTATCTGTTCTTTGGCCCCTCTGTTATGGTAAGAAGACTGTGTAAAAGTGTTTCATTACAAACCCCATCTTAGGGTTTTTTAGGGACTGCCTCTGAGCTCTCCCTTGGACTGCAGTTTGGCACAGAGCCTCAGTCCATGGATACTTTGATAGTGATGTAGCGGCATTTTTTCATGGGAGAATTGGTTCTGTACTTCTTTGTGCTTTTAAAGTTCTATTTTTTTCCTTTCTTGAAAACTAAATGTTTTGCATCCTCATTTTCACAAATAAAGCTGTTAGCTGAGACCCAAAATACGAAACTGGGATGGAGACTATTCTACCCTTACCCTTAAAACTGGTCCAGATCGTATATTGTATTGGAGAAGTACTGCAGAGGCAGTATGAGAGTCATTTAGATTACAAATAGCTCAAGTTCATCTTCCTCTGTAAATGGGGTTTGTCTGTCTCCTTTTTTTCTTAAACTTTAGCTTTCTATTTCTTTTCAAAAGGTTTTTCACAAGCTTAATGCAATAACTTCACATTTTTTAATAATTTCACAGGAAAAAATGCAGCAGTTAACAAGGAAGTCAGCAGTATGGTAGAATTCCTTACCCTCCCAGACACAGGATTGTCATCCTGCGTACCTTGCCCCAGAGGGTTTTTTCTGGCTCTTAGAAATAGCTGGAGGGAAGCAATCTAATGGCACTTGTTTGTGTATACCAAAGAGAGGTAAGATGTGAAGCTGATCCAAAGTGGTCAGACATCTGGAAATTGGCTGAAATTGGGGAATATTGCTGAATGAAAAGCCCTTGGTTTGCCAGCATGTGTAAGGCATTAAGCAGGAGCATGTAGTCACTTGCTCTAAGCTTAGCTCTGTGCATCAGAATCTGCAGGAAGTAACAACCAGGGCCTCCTCAGTCTGAATTTATATAATCCCTAAAAAAGAGGCACTTCTTCAGAATTCCTTAACTGATGAGCCTAGCACTGACCTATAGCGATGAGGTTTAGGTAGAGTCAGGTAAAAAAGTGGTTGTCCTACTGCATCCAGGAATGTTTATGGTGTTTGAAACAGGTTTTAACTCCTTTTCATGTTCTTGAAGAATTTACATTTGACTTCTGACAGTTTGTTTCCTTTTTATCTCAAATTCCAAGTTAACTAGCATATACTGGCAACTTCAACCTTGAAGAGCATTTGACAGCAGAAGGGCTTTTTTTATGTATAGGAGTTTTGAAGTCAGAGCGCACTCTGATGCTATATAGTACTTAAACCCTTATTTTTAATGTTGAAAAATATACCTTAGCAGAAGCAAACTAAACGTAATGGTGTTAAGATTTCTTTCTTAATTACTAGTAGGAAATTTTTTTTTAAAAAACTGTCCTACTGTTAGAATTCGAGTAGATAAAGTGTTGTCAGTCATCCTGTTCCAGTGTATACGTTTTCCATGTGCCAGGATGCAACAAAAAAATTCTTTTGCATCAACATAGATGCAAAACATTGATGCAATGCATCAAAAAGTGCTGGTTTGTATTTAATGAGAAGATGCTTTACACTGTACTTTTTGGTATTTTTTGGAGAAGTTATTACATTTGATCTATTCTGAAGCTGTTAATTTTTTTTTTTTTTAATAAAAGGTTACAGGTTTCATACTGTCGTGTTCCTGTTATAACCACCTGGGCAATGCTCTCGTTATGTGAATTTTCTGATAGCGTGCAAGGGGTTCTTACTGATGAAATTCTTATTAAATGTTCTGAAGAACACAGCAAAAAGCAGCTTAATTTAAAGAGGGCTCGTGCTCGTTGCCCAGCTTAACACCCTGACAGTTGAGCGCTTCTTGGAGTGGCACCGTGTAGGCTCACGTGCATTTATATGTATCAGCTACTAATGCATGTTTCATGTCTCATGTAGTGGTTTGGTGTGATTCGAGTGCCAGGTGTGTCAGCCCAAGCACTGGTTGTTGCTGTGACATGTCTTGCTAGCGAGAAGTCGCTGTCATTTAAATCCTGTGCCACTGGAACATCCCGAGCAGCCACCGCGGCTGTGCCTGGGAGTGCCGTGCTGGCAGGAGGCACGAACAGTGGAAATGCTGCTACAAATTGGTGGTGGAGGAAAAAATACCGCCTGTAAACATATTTGATAAGGTTGCTACTTTTCCCGCCTGGTTGGGATCTGTGCGCCCTATCCTTGGTTTCCTGCCGGAAGGGGTCTGACACACAGCAGCGGTGATCGATGCTCACCCAAAAACCAACCTGTGACCTCCCACCTCGGCGGGTAAACTAGAATTTTTAACCGTTTCAGAAGGTGTACAGCCACGTCAAGGGGAGCTGGGCGCCAGATTACCCCAGGGCGAGAGGGACAAAGCAGCCCCGAAAAGGACGATTCGGGTTAATTAAATATTGACGGCGGAGCCAGCAGCGCGGTCCCTGCGCCCACCGGGCGGTGGCCGCGCATGCGCAGCTGCGCCCGCGCTGTCAGCGCGCGTCGGGCGGGCCGCGCGGGGAAATGGCGGCGGCCGGAGGCGGCTGTGCTGGGATGCCGCGGCTTTGTCCCGCTCCGCCCGGGCCCTCGCCCCGGCTCCTGCGAGCCGCTCCTTGGACCGAGCATAGAAAGCGGCGGCCAGGCGGAGCCCTCAGTTTGAGCGGCAGGAAGCTCCGGGACTACCCGCGGGGCCAGGCGCCGGCCAACCAACGATCTCAAGCGACACCACCCGGCTGGTAAGGAACGGGGCGTGAATGGGGCGAGGCGGCGGGGGACGGGGGCAGGGGCTCCTCGGAGAGGGACTGGGGGGGCTGCCTGTGCAGGAGGGAGTCTGAGGTGACCGATTTGCTGTTTCTTAGTTCCTTGAAGCCGGTTTCGTCTCCTCCGCCCTTCCTCTCGGCTGAGGCAGGATGGAGGAGCTGTGGCAGGGTTCTCCTTCCTCTGCCCGTCTGATGAGATCTCTCCCGTTTGCTGGTTTTTTTTTTTCTTTATCATCTCCGCTCTGAAGTGTTTCCCTTATCGGGGGCTGTTTTAAAAAGAATTCCGAGGTTTTTCTCAGTATTGCTGCTCGCTAATGTGGTTTTAGCCAGCCCTGTGGTCTAGTGTATCTATATGTGAGTGTGTGTATATACACATAATCTGTCCTGTGCTGCTGACAGGGGAAACCAACTTTCCCAGAAGAGCTGTCAGGTGTATGCCTGCTAAAGACAACAGTTTCTTATAAGCTCTGTAAGCTCTTATACTTTTATTATTGTAGTTTGAGACAGCCATAAACAAGATATGAAAGGCACTGTGAACATAAGCACATCCCTTTTCTTTCTTTCTCCTGTATAATATGGATTTAAGGATATTAAGGAATATGGAATACTTTATAAGGTATAGTACCCAATGGAGCTGGTTTTATCCCTCTGCTTCTCAGATATATTCATAACAGTAGACTAAAAAGGTATACTTTGCCTCTAAGTACCTTGATCATAAGCAAAAACACATTTATGGAGTATGTTTATATGTTACTGTATTAAATAGAGAGATGAGACTTGGGAAACGATGAGAGAGTTTGTGCAGGATGTAGCAATTTTCTTAATGCATAATATAGAACAGACTTAGTTGATGTTTATTCTGTTTTTTCAGTTCTATAAGTGAAGTAAAAGTAGTTTTAAAAGGTGTCAGTGTACCATTTGTTTGTAGCTTTGATTGATTCTGATGCAGTCTTTTAGATTTATTTTAGTATCTTGTGTTGAGTTGTAGCTTGAAAGCTTAGAAATAAACTTCAAACGTCACTTTTTTCAAGCTACCATGTTTGCTGGTGTGTTGGTTACACTCAGTCAAGTAATTCAAAATGGAGCCTCCTTTAAAATGGTCTGACTTCGTACTCTGTCCTGTAACATCCTATTTATGCAAAAATCTGTCACTAATAAAAAAAAACACCTATGAAAACCCAGGAGATAACTGTGGTTTGCTTGACCTGAACACATCTATAAATAGAAAAGACTTCATGTTGGGGTATATTTTTTTCTTTTTGGTACAAATGCAGTGGCTAATCCATAAGCAAATGCAGCACACACATTTGTGAGGGGTTTGGGCTTTTTGTTTATAACACTATTCATTTACTGTACTCTTAAACAATTTGTGGGAATTCTTGTTTCCACCAAGGTTCCCATCTATTGTGATGAATATTTGCATTGTAATTGTTCAAGAAGCATTAAATGCTAATAAGTGGCAGTGCATGCCATACACTTTTGTGCATTTATCATCACAATGAACCTTAGAAAAAAGCTAGAACTGTTCTTAAGTTGTAAGAAGCAAAGCTTATTGAGCGTGGGGGGGACGACACATTCTGTTTAAATTCTCTGTTTTGGAGGCTGCTGTGAATAACTTCATCTTGTGCCTTTTTTTTAGCATGGTCTGTTCTATGACTTTTTTGTTTGAATAAGGCTGAGCAGTGGCAAAAAAATCCATGCAAGAGTTTCTGACCCCCAGTTTTCAGTTGAGTTCTCAGCTCCAGATTTAATCCACTTCTTTCCCCACATCAGTTTCTTGTGAAACCTGCAATTCTTTTGTATGGGAGTAGCCACAAATAGTGTGGTAGAATGTATATGTGTGTTAGGTGTTACAAACACTTACAATAAACACGTTAAACAGCCCCTCAGACTGTAGACTCCCAAGTGCCTTCTACATGCTGTGCCACAAAGACTCCAAGCACACAAAGTGGGACATCTATGTTTCATAAACATCATTGGAATTACTCCCAAACTACAGAACTGGAGATGAAACAAGGGATGTGCAAACCTTCCTCTTCTTCTGTGCCTGAACGGGCACCTCTGTGGTGTGGGTCATGTTACAGTGGTACAGCTGATCCCCGTTCTTGTGGTAATAAGAGTAATTGCGTGTCACTGTAACCACATCGGTGCTTAGGAGGCGGGAATGAATCACATCCCTCATTAATGTAACTATCCTGCCGGAAAACCAGCCTCCAGCCTTAACAGATTCACTGGCCTTGCCTGGAAGCCGCGGTTAACGCGGGTGAAGCAGCAAAGCGGGTCAGCAGGAACAGGGTGTTAGAGATTGGAGGCTTGATTGAGTTTAGTTGGGTGCTCTCTGTGGATTTTGAGGTTGGTGATGGGTGATGTCAACCATAAGGTGCATTTTCAGATTTTAAATCAATGAGAAGGTCACATTGCTTTGGATCTTTTAAGGGTTCAGATTTGACCAATACTAGTCCTGGTGCTCAAGCTGTAATAGCATCTGGGTACCATTCTTAACCCCTCACTAAACAGACATCAGAGCCAAGTTTCTGACAGGTGTATCTTGACTTTGGACAAGCATTTGATAAACAGATCGTAGAATCATAGAATATTGTAAGTTGGAAGGAGCCTATGAGAATCATTGAGTCCAACTCTCTGCTCTTAGCAAGGCTACCTAAAGTGAAATCAGGTCAGGTTTGCTGCACTTTCATTCTTGAAGTTAACATAGTATTTCTTTTAGGCATCGGTGGAAGAATTAAGTTCCTCGTTAATCATTTGCCTTGGTGACTAAACTCTTCAGTGGAAAGTGGATTCTCTAGTCACATCAGAGCCTCAGCTGCTCTGGGCATAGCCACCCTCCAGATGAAGACCCACATGTGGCTTTTTAAAACAAGATCAGTGCTCAAGGTTATTCTCAGAACTGCTCAGGTAACTTCAGCAGGCAGTAAAGTATTAGTGAGTTTCTGGTTGTTTTGTACTTCAACGGGAATTAGGATCACATAGTGTAAAATCAAACTGAAGGTGGGATTTGTGCTTGAGAGCTTTGGAATGGATTGGTGGGAAGGTGACTCCCTACAGAGTGTGATGCAGTATCCATCTAAAGTTCTTGTACGTGTGGGACAGCTCATGTACAAGAAATGCAGTGTAGTGATAACTAATAACTTAGACACTGAAAGAGTATCTCATCCCTTTGTGCTCCTCCCTTACAAATTAATTGGAATTTTAGGAAGTGACTCAGGCTTACAAAGCTCATTGATGATGAAGAATGAGCAAGCTTCATTATCATGTGGAGTTTTTTTTTCTTTCTCTTTTTCTTTCACACTCTTTCATTTAACAGGCATGATCTCTACCCATTTCAACTGGGTTGAGCTACAAACCATTTGTTCACTCCACTCTTGTTTTCGGCCAGGGAATAGGAAGAGGAAGGGCTATAAACCACCTGAGTTAAATATGAAAGGAAGCATGGTTGCATTTTGCCAGCATTAATGTAGACTGTGATGTCATTATTTGACAGCATTCCCAGTGGTCTAAAGCATACATCAAGCAGAAAAGTTATTTTTCAAACCTTCCGTGACAGCTGTAATTTCCTAAACCACTCACTGTCTACATTTTTAAAGGAGAAAATGGGAATATGTGGGTTTATGCGATTAAAAAAAAATGGCTGTTTTATGGAAATGAACTAGTGAGATAATTACGTGTCTTGTTTCTGGAATATATTAATAGTGATAAAAGAAAGAATAAAACTGTCTGCTGTGCCTTTTGAAAGGCTTTGCCAATAAGGTATCTCTGTAGTTTTGTTCTTAGCAGCTCTCCATAGAAATGGTAAAATCTGACCACAGTGTCAATATAACTTCTATATGCTAAGTGCTTGCATGCATCTAGAAGGTCTGCAGTGACTGTATGAGTGTTCTGCAGTAAAGGGTCTCACTGGTATTTTTCTTTCCTGCCAGAAGTTCAGCTGATATTGCCTGATGAAATGTAAAACAGCTCTAGAACTGCAGTATGGCTCATACAGCAGTGGCCCTGTTTCCCAACATTTGTTCTTAAAGCCACAAAAGCAGAATCCAAGCCAGACTAAAATTAAATAATTGTTTGGGAAAAAACCTCTTCAGGTTACTGTATCCTGAATGTAATTTTATTACAGTCTGTAAGATAACTTGGAAGGAAGTGGGATTGGTGTTCAAGTCTCAGGCTATTTGTCAGCAGAGTTTACGGTGATGGTATTTAGATTATCTAAAGTTTAACTTTTAAAACTAAGAACCTGACATGTCATTAGGGTCGTTCAGAGTCTTTTACTGGTATTTGTGTACTTGTCTCTACCCTTACTAAAACACAAACAAATACACTGTCCAGAGGTTCTAGTAGCTGTAAGAGTGGGAAGGAGAGAGAATGACAACTTTTCCCCAAACTTTAGACAGTAATGCAACTTGTTCCATTCAGTTGTATTTTTTGGTCTTAGCTCCTACTTGTGTCAATCCCTTTTTAATTTGATTATTGTTCCCTCTTGTTTCCCTTCTTGTTATGTTTCTGTTGTTGAAAAGTCTTGATCTTGTGTGTTCTGTGCATAAATACTGGCAATTCTTAGTCTAGACTAATGGAATTGCCCAAGAGTGGTGCTTTGCTAAGCTGGTAAATTAAGGTCAGTTCTCTTGCCTTTTTTTTTTTGTTGTTGTTACCCTCGAAATGCCACAAGCAGTGGACTGTTGTAGTTTGTGGTTTGTTTTTGTTGGATGTGTTCGGTTTTGATGGAGACCTGAGGCCTTGCAGCAATGCTTAACTCTTCTTGGCACACAGGCAGTCTTTTTGCCTAATGTTTTATGGCAACTGGGAATCTGAGGTTGTAGTCTAATCCTTGTGGCAATAAAAGCAATACGTGACATTCAGAATGCCTCTGTTATCTTTTAAAGCAAACAATAAAGTCTCACAATCAAAATTTTACAAGTTCTTCTAAGTGGTGTTGGTGTTTCCAGTTACTTCCTTAGTCTTCCACTTCCTGTCTCCATCGTAATCAGATTTATTTCTTTAATACTGTTTTGTCTGCAAACGCACTTGCAGTTATATTTTTGGGAGATAAATAACTACATAAAAAGTAAGGAGGGAAAGGGTTGATAGGTGAATATATTGAACCCTGCAGTCACACGAAAGACAAATTAGAATTTAGGAGAAAAGGAAATGTCTGTGTTTCTCTCATGGTGTTTCTAGCCCTGTTCTACTGTGTCTCTACCTGTGCTTGGAGGTAGCACATTTATATTGGTTAAGTACTCCCTGAAGTCAGTAATAAATGCATGGCCTAATGTGATCCAAGTTCTATGCTGATGCCAAAAGGGGAAGTTCAGTCTTCATCTCCTGCTGCACAGTCAACACCAGCAATCACAGTGCCTTCCAGCAAGCTGTTTGGTACTTATCTGGCTGAAAGCTCAGCCAATAACTACTTGGATCAAATCTTTGGACAGCTTGCTGTGTTTCCTTGTGTGCCTGAGTGCCAGCAAATGGAAAGAGTGGAAGGACTATATGGGTGATGAGAATGAGGATCTGTTTTGGCAGATTGACTTGCATCCATTGTGAAATCACACCTTAACTCTATTTTGTAACCTTTTACCACTGACCTGCTGTACATTTGCTAATTATTTTCTGTAAAACAATATACTGGGCTTTGAGTCAGTGAGCCTAGGAATTTTTTCTTTTACAAGAGGGTTTGCAGAGTTGAATTTCGTTCAGTGAAACTTTACTGCTGACAGATTTGGATCTCATGCTTTCATTTGGCAAAATACATTATTTTATGTAAGTAATTTTAAACTGATGGTTTAGGTTTAGATTTAGAATGCAGTAGATGTAATTAGTTTATTCAGTAGAAGAACCATCAGTAAAGAATTAGTTACAACAAACACTGCAGATTGTGTAGCATGTGTTAAAAATAAATATAGCTACCAAAAAGCTATAATTCAATTCAAGGGTTCTTCTCTCTGATAACTAATCAGGCTTGGATCTCGTTGTTTCCAGTGTTGGGAAAACAACTTGAATGAATTGCAGTTGTGTATTTAGCTGAAGGCATGGGCTATGCAGGGTGCTTTCTTCTGCTGTCACCCCTCTGCAAAGTGGAGGGGTGGAAACCCATTCGTGTTAAAAGTGTCTATGTGGTTAGATATGTCAGTGCATTAAAGTATTGCTTTAGTTCTCTGGATTACAGATATTGGGAGAAGATGCAAAGGATAAGACATTGTGGTCTTTTCCTTATAGGATTGTTTTGCCCAAGTCAGTACTTCTGTGTATGTGCAGAACAGGGTTTATTTTTCACTTTGAAATCCCCCAGGCTGTCCCAATAGTCCTTTATTTCAGCTTCCCTTACCATTCTACACTACAAACTGCTACTTTCACTGACAAAGCTCAGAAGTCTCTCTAGAGTGAGACTTCATTTTGTTCTCTCCAAAATGAGGATATACCAAAAAACCCCAACTTGCTGTGCAGCCCAGGTGTTGGCTGCTGGAACATATGGTTTGTAACCACAGTGTGGTCTGTGCAGAGGGCAGCAGGATTAGGGAGCATCTATTCAGTTCCACCCACCACAGTGGGACATTGTTCAATGGCCCATGTGAATTTTAGTCTCTTTATTCAGCTTATTGTTGAAACTTAGCTTTGAATGCAGGAACATGTTATTGTTGCCTTGGGCTTTTGGGTAGTGCTCCAGACTATTGAAAAGGTTTGAAACACTATTTTTCATGTAATTTCTGTGAAGTGAAAGCAAGTCATTTTGTACATCTGAAGCCTGGAATGGTACAACATTTGAAAGCATTTGCTAATTTGCAGTACCAAAACTCAAAATACTGAGTGCTGGAACTTTTAGGCAACCAAACTATTTTGGATTAATTATTTTTAATATTTTTCATCTTAATAAATTCAGATGCCTTGGTGACTTCGCAGGAGTACTGGAAATCAAGCCCAACATCTAGAAAAATAGAAATATGTGATTAATTACCACCTATGGAAAGATTAGTTTAGAAGATTTGCTTAGCATTATGAAGGAAATATATGGCACTGACAGCATGCAATGTGTTTTTCCAAAGCAGCATTTACTACCTTTCAGGTTAACCATCCCTTTTTCTTTCTGTAATTCCCTGGGTTTTTTCCCCTAATGTTTTTTCAGCAACACTGTCTTTGATAAGACTGTTACTGTGATCAGTCCTGATTCCTAGAGTAATTTCATCTTGGCTGAAAAAAATCTACTTGAACAGAAAAATCTTGAAGAAAATGAAAAGTAGTATGTGGTTGTTAATTAAAGACATGTGGACAGTAGATATGCTCAGGAAATGAGCAATTAAAGTTATGTGGGCACCTCTGATGACAGACTATACTGTCTATGTGCTTGATTCAGCAGTGTTACATAAGATTTTAATTGAGTTTTCGCTGTACAGAACATCAGTGTGTCTTCCAGTTTACCTTCCTAATGCTGAATTCTAAATTCAGGTTGAATTTTAGTCAGAGATGCAAGCTGAATTTTCTAGGTTCTGGTCCATCCCTGTGACTCATCAGGACAATTCAAACCTTTACGTCCATGAGGTTTCTCTTACGTGAGCCAACAAGATAGGAGGAGGTTGACATTCCCTGGAACCTGATTGTAGAGTGGGATGCTGTACCTCTGAGTTGTTCAGATGTTTGAGGGCAGAGGAGTGCTGGTGTGAGCAGGTTTGGGGTTCTGCAATTGGGTGTTCTGAAGGGGGTTGTGCTCTACCAGGTTGGGGTTCCTCCCTGTGTTCATGTCACATGTCTTGTTCCCAGCAATATGTTGTTCTCACTTCTGTCTCTTCTGCCCCAATTTTTTTTCCCCCATCTCCTTCATCCCAGTTTCCATGTCTTAACCTTTTCTCCTTTCCTCGTTAATCTTGCCCTGTCTCAAGTGCCTCTCTCATTGCCAACTCCATTCTTCTCATCCAAGTTGTTAGGACAATAAAAAGAGGAATAACTGGTATCCTGACATTTGGTACAAAATTCCTTTTAAATCCAAGGAGAACATTAATTTTAGGGTGCTGATGAGACAAGTAGCAATTTAAACTTGCTTAATTCATTCTTGCCATTATTTATGGTCATACTTATTACCCTTATTTATGGTCATATATATTACCCCTTAGTTCAGTCATAGACCAAGGCTTTTACTGGTCTTTGAGCTGGTGTCATTCACTCTGTTCTCTGGGAGTAAGAGAGTCACTGAGCACAATAGTACCAGGACAATTGGGAGCTTGTCATTACATTGCTCCAAGCTCAGCTGTGGAATAAATGTTTTTGTAGAAGGCCACAACTGAATGTGGTCAGGAGCCATAAAATATCTGCTATTTCCTTTCATTCTGCTGCCTTGCAAAGGAGGGGGGGAGATTTGTGCTTAGCAAGGTAAAAAAATTATCTTTGGAACCCATCTGTGCTAAAACAGCAGGCTGATCCTTTGAGCTGTAAACTTGTTGCAAATATTTAAGTATTATGTGTTGCATGGCTCTGCTCTGCTGTATGCAAATCACATGCCATCATTCAGGGATGCCTGTGTGTCAGAAGATGGTTATAATTACCATTAAAAGTTACAGTGTGGAAAGTCCAGGGAGCTTCGCTGGGGGTGCCTTTCAGTGGCGTTCTGGTCAGAACTGGCTTTTCATTCTGAGCATGGTGAAGGAAATTTCGCACACACATTGCTAGTGCACATGATTTGACTGAATTATGTAACTGAGTAATGCAGATGTAATATTCTAAACATCTGCCATCTCTGCTTTCACAGATATGGTAAAATGAGAAGTGCATCTGTTGAGTTCTTTCTGTCAATGTTACTGCAGTGTAGTTTCTGTTCACAGCCCCTGTAGTGCGTTTTAGAGGTTAAGAAATAAATCTGCAGAAGCTCCATTTCAATAACATGTTATCAGTTTGAAATGAGAGTATTTAAATAGCTTTTCACATTTAAATAAAATATTATTTTGTTCGTACTCCTTTTACTTAAAACACAGTTTTTCCTCTTTGGATAGGTAAAACAAAAGGCAAAAATAGATTTTCATCGAAAATGCAATTGCTGCCAGTGCTGCCAGATTTGCAGTGTATAAATGGGAAAAACACTTTCACAGTCTTAATCCCCACAATTATTATTTCTATCTAATTAGATTTGCAGACAGATATGTGATTTTTTTTTTTATTTTATTTTTTAAAACTGACTGAATCCTTCCCATATGATGCAGTTCTTTTCAATTCTTGACCATGCTGAATATGTGATAAACAGAAATACAAGGGGTTTTTACAGACATGCATTTGCAAACTGTATGAGTGGATTTTGGGATAACTTGAATGAGCTGGTGTCCAGTCTGTTTTTTGGAAGGGGTTTCCTCTTCTAAATAACGGCTGCAGCACGACCCTGGGGCTTTCTCAATACAGTGATGAGAAATGTATCTGGTATGTGACAGTTGTTAGGGATTGCAAAAACAAACAAACAAACAAACAGACCTGAGTAGAATCCTGAGAGTTTCTGTTCTCCAGACCAGGCTGGCCTGGCGGCCACTGCACTCTTGGAGAAACTGTTTGTACTTCTGTTTTCCTCACCTGGAGATATTCCAGTCTGCTGAACACTGGTGTCTGGTTTTTAATCACATTAGAAGAAAGTGTGTTCATACGTACATTAGGCTTTTTAGACTTGCCTGTTCTTTTTCCATTCTCTGTTATGGACCATAAAGAAATCCTCCTATCACTGCATTTCCCATGTCTTTGCATCCCGCTTTCTCCACTCGGTGTGGTACATCTGCATCCTCACTGTGTGCAGGGCAAGACATCCTTATGTCAGAGGCATTTATAGAGAAACTTGTTCAGTGGATTGTTTTACTTCTCAGGCAAAATCATATCATTTTAAAGCCAGAAAACACAGTTTGTGGCCCATGAAGAGAGGAGGAAAAGAGAAATTGCAGGCCATCCATTTTATGTGGGGGACTTTTGTTTGTTTGTCCAGTTTTATATTGCACATAGACTGAATTTGTTGAAAGATTTTTTTCATATGTCTTTTTATATATTTCCATGCCGGAGGATTTGAAGCTCCGTGACTTCAGGAATGACAGTAGAGAAGGAACAGAGGATGTCAACAGCTGTAAAGCTGGTGGCATCTTCTTTGATAAGCAAAAACAGTTTGTGGTGTTCTGGAGATCTTTATTCAGAGAACTTAATCAGCCTACCTGTGACAGGTAAATCTTCTGTAATGAGAAAGAAGATTAATGAACAAGAGTTTAAGGTGTGTGTGTATTGATTGTAAATGTAACTTTAATTCTGCTTCACACCTGTAGCCTCAGTATAACTACACTGTAACAAACTCTATTTCACTCCAGCTGTCCAAGAGTTTTCTTCGTATTACTTGCTATGTGACAACTTTTCCATGCAGCTCTTGTGACAGAAGAGTCGTTCTTCCTTTATTGTTGGTGTTAATTTTTTCAGGGGATGTCAAACTCCACTGGCAAATTTTCATTTCCAAGGTTTTAGTCACTTTGTAGCATCTTGTCTTATGATCCTGCCCCCTCGCTGTCTTCCTCTCCACCAATGAAATGCAGTGCTCTCCTTCTTTTATGTAGTGTTTCTTGGCACAGTTGCAACAGTGGTTTCTTCTTTAGCTGTAGGTGCGGTTTCATAGAGATGAGAGATTCTTATTTGTAAAGAATGTTAAATATTATCAGGTGAAATATAAACTAAAATGTTTTTATTTTTAGATATGTTTTATGGTGAGACTTTTCACAGGTTTCTCATTCTTACTTTATAGTAGCCTGAAGAGTTTTATTTTAATTTTGTTAGAAGTAGAGATGCATTTCTGTACTTCTAGTGATCTTGGGATGGATTTTCTTCATCATATTGTACTTGCAGTAATGAGATCAATATTACTTTCAGGGCAAGTGAAATATTCAGTACTGCCACTATTGTTAATGCTTTATCATAATTTTCCTTTTGTATAACTTCAAATATCCTGCTTGACTCACATTTTCCTACCCTTAGTGCTTTCATTTTGCTGATCACTTCCATATTTATACTGAAGCTAAATTAATCTTTTAATGCTGTGCCATTTTTATAACGACTTTCAAAAGTTGCATATCAGGACCAATTATTTTCAGTGTATAACCAACCCTTCCATTTTGCAGTGTGATTCATTGGCTTATTTGCAATTCAATGAATATCAAATCTGTAATTTCAGGACCCTTAAGTTTTCCAGTACTTTCGCTGCATCAAAGCCCTTCTCTCTTATCTCCCCCACGCCTTGTGCAGATTTCTGAAAGTTGTTAAAGTTCAATTATTTCCATTAAGTCTATTGGTTAAAATCCAAGGAGCGATTGTTGCAGTGGGACTATTTTCTGTTTGGGCTTGGATTTCTTAGGGATTTTTTTTTTGCAATGCTCTAACTACTAGTTTACCTCTTATTCACCCAAGATGAAGGTTGTTATCCCTCTTTGTATTCAAGCTTGTTATTCTAGTGAGGTTTTGGGAAAGATAAATGGTTTGAATAAATATCAAATGTATACCTTTAACAATACTATAATTTTTAATAGGAAAAAATAATAGATGGATCCAGAGGTTTGCACATGAACTTAGAATCTGGCAATAGTTTTAGCTCCATTTTCAGAGCTTTTTTCATGTCTTTTACTTTAAAAAAAAATATTTTTTTTGAGAGCTGATTTTTTTTAGTTGGGTAATTCCTTTTGTACCTGAAGGAACTTTATCTAGGGGGCTGGGGAGGGACGAGTTCATTTACTGCACACTTCCCTCGCTGCTAACTTTGTGAAGCAGCCTTGGAAAATGAAACCCTGCTCTGCTGGAACACAGTCAAGTATTTCATGAGCAGCGGGCAGTGTCGTGTTGCGGAGGAGCAGCCGAACGCTCCCAGACATCTCGAGCGTGGTGCTCGTGTCTCTGTCGGTAGTGTGGGTGAGGCAGCTTCTCTGTAACTTGGAGATTTTTCCAGTTGAAATTCTTACACGTTTGCAAATGAAGACTTCTAAAATTAAGGTTTTGTACACACGTAGAGCTCTAAAAATACAAGCAGTTGAAAATAGTCATTGTGAAACGGAATAATGGAGAACTCTGGAAGTGGAATTCTCGTTGTTGTCATGCAGTGTGGGCAGTTGCCACGCAGCTTTTCTTCTGTGGCTCAGTGTTTGTCAGGAATTCTCCTGGCAAGGCAAAAAGCTTTCATTCTCTTCAATTTGAGCTGGTATAGATGAGAGTTGTCACATACAGAAAACTAATGTTTCTCTGAAGGAGCTGGAGGGATAGAGCCAATCAGCCAAAAACTTTCAAAGTGACTTCTGCATTTCGAGATTAATTTTCATCACGGCCTTTAAAGAGCAATGTTTAGTGTTAAACCTCAACTTAAACCTTTTCCTGAACAGGAATCACTTTGGTTTGAATTTGAAAAAAAAATTATTTTCATCTTTGGTCAGATCAGTTTGGATTTTGTTTTATGTGTTTGCTTCCAGCATTCATAATGTTTATTTTTTTGTTAAAAGATGTGTATACAATTCACTTAAATACTAATTTGAGAATATAACAACCATTTTGATAGCCTTGCCAGTAGTTTTTAGCAAGCTTAATTTTTAAGAAAGTGAAGATGTATGAGATGGTGACCACCAGTTCTGTAGCCCTTGATCCCTGGTAATGTCTGCATGGTGTGTTTTTGACTGAAGGTGACTTTTATGGTTTCCAGATTCAAAATTTATTTCGTATTTTGACCATATGTTTTGGCAATTGCTGTCATTTATCTCCTCATTTGGCTGTTCTCTCTGTTTGATATGGGATATTTTCCATACATATCCTATACTGTTGTTTTATTTCTTGACACTAAAATGGCTTGTACTGCACAGATGACTTGGTAAGACTCCAGCTCTTTTTCTAGAATTCTGGCAATAATTGTCCTATTGAAATTGAAACTCTTCTTGTGTAAAGTGTAACAGGCTTTTTTTGTTAGGGATGATGTCAGCATGAGAGATGGCCTCAAGGAGCCATTAAAAGAACATAGGACTTTTGACTGTTGGACTTTATTGACTTTTCCCCTCAGTAAAATACAGTTCTGTGGAAGACAGATCAGTGTCTGCAGTGATATGAGGCTTATTTGATGACTTTACTGTGCATTCTGATGAAGCTGTGTCTGAGTGCCATAAATATGGAGCCACTCTATTAAGAGTGTCAGAGAAATGCAGTAATAATAGGCATAAAATTTTATAGAAATGCTTGCCTTTCTCTGAGAGTAATTGGCCTTTTTACATGAAATTACTCACTTTGCTTTCTAGGGCCTTTGAATTTTCAGTTCTGGTTTGTGCTGGTTTGTTTCTAACTCTCCCCTTAAGATATTTCTGAAATGTATTCGCAGCTAACATTATTTTTTTATTGTCTGTCCATGTATTGCTGACCTTAATGTATCATTCTATTTAAACTGCTTGTGGGAAAAAAGGGAGTAAGGTAATGCATTTCAAACTGATTGGTGAAATGTATAGGGGGAATATGCAAAACTAACATGATAATTGGTAAATAGCAGCTGTTATATTAGCTGACGTATTTACATGTGAAAATACTTGCAGGTGGAGAATTTTATGTCCAATATTAAGATTAAATGAAATAAAATAAATAGATGAATGGTGAAAATACAAAGTCTTTGGTGGTTGTGGTTTACATTTCCAGCCCTCCTGACCGACATACTCCTCCTGCCTTTATTCCATGCCATGTCTCCATCCCCAGGTTACAGTTTAGTCTCAGAGCCATTGGAATTGCTGAATATACAAGGTATTTCACTGATGGAGATGAAAGACACAGCAGAGCATAAAGCAAAGTGACAGTACCATACAATCTTCCTCACTCATGGTCTCTTCAGGTGTAGCTCTGATAGCTGTGAACAGATTGTTGAGGGTGGCCTGACAATGTAGTCAGTTGGTCTCATTCCTGCTCTCCTAGCACATTTTTACTCCCTCAGTTGTCCTGACACCACTGACTGTAGTTGGTGTATTTGGGGTGCCTTAGCTGGTTGTGGGAGGACCAGCTTGGGAAGCATAAATGCATTTAAAGGGTGCTATGCTGCCTTACAGGGGGTTTCTAGCCTGGCTCAGTCCCTACCTAAGAGGTACTTGGTGCTCACCTGTCAGGAGTGTCATTGCCTATGACTGTTCACCCTCTGCATTAGATTTTATATTAACCTGTGGTTTGCCTTTATCCTCATTATCTGACCCTTATTTCCCCTTCCTTTTATGAATAACTGAAAGTTGACTATGGAATTTAAACTGTGGTATCAAGCGCAGTATGTGAGAGTCTTTTAATGAAATGGAGGAATTAGTATTTATCATCTCTTTGTTTACTTGTCTTTTTTTGTGAGGAGTTTTATGTGCAAGAGTCTTTTTTATTTTACAAAACTGCTTCTGTGCAGTGTCTTATGTGCTTATTGCATGCTCCATGTTTTCCATGTAAAATTGGAAGAGTGGGAGAAATGAAGGAGATGATAATATGTGTGAAGATGTTGAAGCCCTTTGAGTGCTTACTGACCAGTCTCTGGACCATGAAAAAAATGTGCTACTTTTAACTTGTGGCAGTAAGGAAATTAAAAGGTGCCTCATAAAACATGGAGCTTTCCCTCCTCTGGTAGAGAGCAGTCGTCTCCCCATTACAGCACTAGCTCAACCCTTGCTCTGGAGAGGGCAGCTTGTGCTGTCTCCTGCACTGAAGTGTATTTTTGAATACAACTTAGTATGATATGAGGACAAGTATAGTGACATTAGCAAACTTTTTAATTGAAAACAAGATAAAAATTATGTATTAAGTGACTTGACTTCCAAATTCAGCATTCCAACTCAAGCCTGCAAAAGAATGTCTTCAACTGATCTTTAATGAAGCCTGAGTATAGTTTCAGGAGACACTGTCCCAGCAGGTTGTAGAAGTTGCAGCACTTTACCACATCCATTCCTGTTCCAGTGCAGCAGCTCATCTCTCCTCTGCACTGTAAACCAGATCACTAAGAACAAGTAGCTGTAAGTTATGAACTGACAGCCAGGTTAGTTCTGCCCCTGTGAACATGAGAAGTTATACTCGAGTCTGGAGTTGTCAGTTTTCTTGGAGTATTCATGGGAAAGTGAAGGGATGTAAAAGAAAATGAGGAATTGTTTCCAGATTGGGAAAGAGAGTCCATACAAGGGAGGTATGTTGATGTTTTTGATGGGAGTATTCCCTATACTGGTATTCGTTCTCCAGGAGCCTGAGCATGGAAACTGAGAAAAACAGATGTCTTAGATAAAAACAGATGAAGAAATACAGGAGAGGTGAATTTCATTTTGTGTGTCCTGGGATTGAGGACCTGAATCAAAGCAGCAAATCTGAACCATGTTATGATTCTAAGTGATCGTGTTGCAGTGAGACATTTACAAGATGAGCTTAATCTCCTTTGGTTTAGCCAAGATAGTTCCTTTAATGCTAGAAGAAAATGGAATGCTTAAGTAATGAAGACTTTGATCTGATTCAATTCAAAGTAATGTCTGCTTATGAAATCCTGATGAAAGATCTTCTTTCAAAAGTTTTCTTCTCCTCTGTCTTTTACTCAACCTTTTTGTAAAGGCAAAACTTCAACTTGTTTGTCATTGTGCAGATAACAGCTTCTCTAAGGAAATTGCTGCCAAAGGAAGTAACTGCCCTCAAATATCCACTAGAGACAGTTCATGTAAGTCCTCCCCAGATTAGCTTCAGGCAAAATTTGCAAGAGTAGTTTAAACAATTTCAGAAATCATGTGAGCTAACTTGACGGTTTTTCTGCCTGATGGGAATTGGGAAATGCTCACACAAGCGTTGCAGAATCAGTGGCTCACAGCAAAGGGCTGGTGAGGAGGATCCAATAGAGGGGATAATTTTAAACCAGTGAAGTTGGATCCCAGAGGGTGGGGTCTCCAAGGCTTTCAGATACCATTTTAAACTGTCTTTGTTACACTAGAATAAAAGGCTAGACTTGCAGATTTCATGCTATGATTTGATTTTTTGGTTTTATTTGTTAGTTTTAAATCACCAAAGGAGTATTACTTCCTTTAAAGCAGTTTTATCAATGAAGGGGTGTGTGCTGCCTTACCAGCTTTCTAGGTGTAGTCCAGAGGCTGTTTTCCTTGAAGATAAATACTATGTGTATTTAAGTTTTGCACAAAAAACTCCAGGAACCTGCAATCCAGGCCAGTAGGAACTGAGCTTCCCCAGTTTAACTGGACTTGGTAAGATGAGACTCTGCTTTGTTTCCTCAGTGTTGGATCTTTTGCAACGTTTGTTCTCCAACTTTCACTTAGTTTAGTTTGTTTGGCTTTAAGTTTTAGGGCTGTTTGAAAGAGAATCATGATTCTGCTGTAGGCTGGGTGCCAGGTTTAGTGAGGAAAAGGGAATGAAATTGCTAGAAGAGAGCAGAACATATGTAAAAACTTCTTTAACTGCAAACCCCATGTGAAGGGGCTCGAATTAGTTCCTGTTTTCAAACAAATTTCCACTTTGCATCATCTCTGCTGTAGCAGTACATGAGTTGCAGTTTGTATTCTGTGTGTAATCTGTCCCATTGTTTACTGACAGGTCATAAGGCCCAGCTGGCAGGTCATATGACTTCCTTCTGCCTCCTTTTTAAAGCTTCTGAATTCCTTTCCATGCTCATCTGCAAAGTGGTTTCATCTCGTTCCTGAAGTGTTTGCTCCACTCCACCATGTGCCATCCTTTAAATACCATGCTGTGCACACAAGGACATACCATGTGCACAGGTATGTGTCCATAATGAGCAAAACCTGGGAATAAATCCCTGATCGTAACCCTGTATTTGCTACTCTGAAAAGACATATTTATTAGAAGTGTGTGTGAGTTAAGGAACCAAAAAAGGTGCAGTTTCATGGTTGTTATTGACCCTTGTCCAAATCCCAGCTGTTGCCAAAAGTCATGGTCTCGTTCCTCCCCACTCATCTTCATCCTCTCCCTTGTATTGATGTTAGAGATTACACAATTGCAGCATGAACTGGATCACACCTCAGAAGGGCTGAAAACTATTTGTGGCCTTGTTTTTTTTTCAGGATTTGTTCTCAGTAATGAGACACAACTGGCTGTGTTGGCACAAGGGAGAGGATGGTAACACATGGCCAGTAAGGAATTGCTCCATGGCTTAGAGTGGCTGACTGTGAAACCAGGGTCTGCACTGAATAATGAATAAATAATACTTGACATAACAATTTGATCCATTTAGGCTACAGATTTTTCTGCTCTAGAGCCAACTAGAGGAAAAGCAACTGGAATTGATGGAATATGAAATGTTCTCAGTTCTTTGCACAAACTGGAGCTTGTCACTCCTTCCTGCTCTCCAGTGACCACACAAGAACAACTCTATGATGGTGTTCTATATTTCCACTGTTGTTTTTTGGTCCATGCAAAAGGAAAATTATTTCACAGAGGAAGTGGCATTGTATTCCATGTCGTTACTCTCATTAGGATGTTTATCCTCTTCTTGCAGTCCTCGGGTGATCTGCTGCACTGAGACATTGTGCTTTCCTTGAGATCATGCTTTCTTGTCAGTGGCCATACAGCAGCTGACGTAAGTGCAGGACTGTAAAATATGTGCTTGTGTTCAGTCAGTGTTTTTTGTGGTGACACCTGTGCAGTTTTCCTTCATGTGTAAAAGAGAAAGCTAAACTACAGCAAATATGCATTAAAATCATGTGGAGAGAAAAAAGGGAGGGAGAATGGGAGTTGGTGCTTAGAATCTTCTGTTTTCCTCTTTGATCCCAAGTATGGCTGAGTTTTCTTATTTAGTATAATTAAAGTTCTTACAGGTCTTTGTACATAGATTTTTCTAGTCTTAACAGCAAATAGTGAATGTTGCAGAGACTGGCCAGGTAAGAGAGTTGTACTTGATTCATATTTTTGTTTTTATGTGATGTGTTTTAATGGAGAGGAGTTGAAGAGGCAACTTAATGCTAAAGAAACCTAGTGTAGTTCAAGGAATTTGGAAGCCAAAACTCCATTGTGTGACTTCTTAAGATGCTCCTGAGTTAGAAAACAAAAAAGCTTGCCAGGTTTCATTTGGTAATGTAGGTGTTGAAGGAAAAGGCAAGTGCTTTGGCCGTAGTTCTCACTTCACTAAAATTGCTTCAAGTAAGGGATTTGTGGGAGTTCTTCAGAGAAGTGAGAGGTTTTCTTGTTTTTTAAAACCTTTGGCAAGAAGCTTTGTTATTTGTGTTGAATGTTCCAAAATAAAAGTGTAGCCAGAGGAAATAGCATCTGTGAAACTTTGATCCACACATCTGAAACTTGACAATGATTTGGCAATGATTTGAAACAGGTTTTATAAAGGACAGTTGAGCAACCTTGGTTAAAAGCTACAAACCTTGTATTTAGCACAAAAGGCAGGAAATCTAGAGAGCCTATTTCAGTGTGACCTGTAATCTTTCCATTTGTGTTGCATGTCATGCAGTACAACCTCAGGTTGATGAAGGTTTTGGTGGTCAGCACCTCTCGTTCCAGACACAGCACCACCAGGTCGACAGTTGGAAGAAACCACTAACCTTTGCCTCCTTTTCTGTAACTACAGAAATCCCACCTTGTGCATGTGGCAAAAAACAGCAGGTTGGAGATTCTCAGTTACAAAATGTTAGTTTGTGGAAATGGTTAAAATGCAGTTTAGTGCTGTTGGTGCTGCTGCTAAGTGGGAATGTGATTGTGCATATCAAGAATGGATCTGCTGAGAATTGAAATGTGGTGAGTGTATCAAGGATGGATCACGTGTCTGAGTCTTGTTTTCTTTCGTGAAATATTGGAAATTGAAACTGGAAATTCTGTGTTTCATTACAGGGCTACAGAAAGAATGTAAGTGAAAACAGTCTTCATTATGCTGTTACTGGGGTATTGCAGCTTGGGCAGTGGTGCTGTCCTCGGCAGTGTGTATTCCCTAGGGAAAACAAAGGAACAGACACATTTTAGTTCAGTAAATGCCACCTTCTTTCATTGTAACTTAATAGGTTTACACGATACATGGGAAAATAGTTGGGAAAAGTTCAGGTTTGACAGGACTGGCAGGTAAAAGGTGAGTCAGGAGATGACATTTCTGAGGTTTGTTTTAAATTAGGGTATGAGAGAAGTGGTAGTTCTGTATCACAGCAGGCAGGAAGAGGTAAAGTCACCCCTCCTGTGTCAGGAAATCCTCCAGGTGTGAAATGAAGCTTGAAGGATGCCAGCATTTCAGTGCTTAGAAAGGAAAACACTCCCAGTAACTGAGTACAGGGACCAACAGCATCAGAAGTTTATCACAGAGCTATTATCTTACAATGACTTCTAATTTTCTTGTGCAAGAAAAGTCAGTACTGTAATACCAATAGTTTATCTGCCTAGGGCTATGCTTTCATTTTATTAATTTTAGTTTAGAAGTTTTATGGGAATGTTTCCTAAAAGTCAGCAGGATCACAAGCGTTGCTGCTCTTAGATTTTCAAGTTCTGAAACATTTGAGAGGTGAAAAAAATCAGTTCATAAACCCAGGATGAATGTGAATGAATTTATTTGCCTAACACAATGAGAAGCAGAAGGTGGAGTTGAGGTTTACGTAACAATGTGCTTCAAATGCATTTGGAAATATAGTTGTTGTAATAGAGTTGAGAATTGAGCAATGAAATAGCATCACATTCCTCAAAAGATGGGTTTAGTGACCATATCTGACAGGTCCTGTACCTAAGCAGTTAACTTCCAGGGAGCAGGAGCTGTAAATGAGCTTTTCCCTGTTGCATTCCATATCATGGAGGTTACATCAACTACTTCAAGGATATTCTTCAGTGTAATGATGTTTTTGTTGTTATCAGTGTGAAACTGTGGAGTTTGCTTCTGGTCTTTAATTCTTGTATGTGAAAAAAATAGTCTGTTTACACAGTTCCAGATTCTGGTATTTCTTCTTGAGCAGCTGTACTTTGTCCCCTTACAGCACTTCATGCTGCCTTTTGCCTTCTGTCGCCATGCTGGCTGTCAGCCTCCTGGTCATTGATTGGCTTATCTAATTATTTATATGAAAATATGTTTTCCTCTGTCATCTGCAGGCTCATATGTCTTAGATTTGTCTGTTACTAAAGAAAAGCTGTGCGTGTGCTTTCGAGCTACGCCACACGCTTCATAGTTTTTGAGACAGCAGAACGTTTTCTTGCCCAGCAAACGAAGCTGTTCTAGTTGAGGGCAGCCTGTAAGCCACCAGTGTCACCATCAGGATTCACAGATACCAGAGCTGTTGCATCACTGCAGCACGTTGGTGGCTGATGTCACGCAGCTGCAGCTGGGGTGTTCTAGAAGCCACGCTACATCGTGGGTGGGAGCCCACAGTGTAGAGCTGCTGACAGTGTCACAGTCTCTCTTACATCAGTGTGTTGCCAGCGGGTGTTGTGGTGGTTGCTGACATTTGGGTTTGAATAGACAGCCAGAAATCCAGGCTTTGCTGGTTTAAATTAAAAAAATAATAATAATAAAAAAAATTCAAAGTGTGTGGGGAACACATGCAGATCTCTGGTAACAAAGGGCAGATTTTTATCAACCAAATTTTGTAGCACAGCCCTGGTCTAGAACTGGCCTTCATTGTAGTTAATTGGAATGAGAACCGAAGCCTATTCCCATGCAACAGGATTAGTGGACTGATCACATTAGCATCTCGTGATGAATTGGAATTCACCACCACCCAGCTGGTTTGAGTGCCAGCAGCAGTTGAGCTGCAGCTCCCTCCCATTATCATGTATGTAATGGGTTAAAGTACCCCTTGCCTTGAACAGTGCATCTTTATGCATCACTGATTTTCCTTTGGAGGCAAAATTTGTGTTACAGCTGAAGTTAAAAATGTGTGAACACAGCCCTGCTAATGTCTAATGTTAGAGGAACATTTTTTGAACAGGAAGAGTTTACATTTAATGCCAAATGATGCAGTTTTAAGCATGGTGTGTTCTCTAGTCTCATTTGACATTGGATTTACTGGCTTTCTGAACAGAATCCCAGTTAAAATGGAAAAGGTCAGTGATCTAACTCTGCTCTGAGATTTCATTTTGTATCTGTACTGTTGGCTTTTTTATCTTTCTCAAAGACCTTAGTTCCAAAGAATGCTTCGCCATTGCCAAAATTCCACATGATCTTGCCTTCAAGGAAACACATCCATTTTTAGCAAAGTAGGAGAGCCCTTCTTTAAAGTAGATTTCTGGTAACAGTGATTTTGACCCATGAAATGTGAACACAAGTCAAATTATAACAGCTGTATTTCACTCATGTGCTTATTCATAGTGAAATTCAGCATTTGTGCTTTCGGGGGGATTTAGTCATTTGTTTTTTGCATTTTAAGGTATGAGAAGCAGAAAGGGTGTGCACATACATGTTAAAGGAAATAATCTGCATCACACTGATTATTTCTTGCTTGTTAAAAAATATGAAAAATAATATCTCACTACAACATTCATTATTTTCTCTGAGAAATAAAAATATTAGCAGAAATTTTAGTTTACACAGTAATTTGTACTGTAACACCTTTTTTTTCCTGGTTGTTGAAGTCATTTTATGTACACAATAGCAGAAGAATATCACTAAAATAAATCTCCATTGACAGGATATTTTAAATAAAATACCTTAGTTTTTTCCTTTACCTCACACTTTCTCTTTTGGAAAAGCACCAGCCAGTGCTGTACTGCAGGGCAACAAAAATGGGAATATATAACCAATCACTGGAATGCTTTTGCTTTTCTTCTGGTTTTGTTAGAGCTGTGCCTTTCATTCAGGTGTTTTTGGGAAGAAGGTGGGAAAGAGGATTTTGAATTCTTTCGTGCAGTGACTGTTGTATTCTCTGCCTCATTTCTGGTCCCATCGAAGGTCCACTTTCTGGCATGGAGGAGGATTCCAGAGAACCTGGACCAAAATAAAAAAATGTCACTGAATCTTAGGGATGCTGTGTTGTGGACTTTGGGAAATTTAAATACTTGTAAGAGGTTTACAATGGGACAGGGAGGGGATTGCAGAAAAGAGCAGTTCTTCATTTACAGATACAGAACTGACACTGTATTTTATCGTATCTTGCTTCTGTGTAATTCTCCAGGTACTCTTGTTTTAGCTTAGTTGTTTGGGGTTTTTTTTATTCCCTAGTGCTTGCCTGTTTTTGTGACCCTGGCAGACCCTCCCTCCTGGCTCCCCATTTGGACACATGGAATCATGGATGCTGTGTGTAAGACAGCATTCTCATGGCCATCACGAGTAAAAATGCTACAAAGTTATTAATCAAACCTGTAACTGGTTAGACCCATTTTGAATTATGTAAGAGACTATACTGCAGCATCAAAATTCAGCTCTGGTTTAATCTGTTTTCCACTGAATGTCTCTGCTAAATAGAAATGCCAAGTTTTAGAAATCACTGTAGATTGAGAGAAGTCTGGAAAAAGTTAGTCATTGCTGCTAACCAGCTCTGGTGTCTCTTTTCTATCACACACTGAGCTCATTTGTTGTTTAAAAAGTATATTTTCATTTCTTCATACCTAATGTTGTTTTTGCAGAGAGTTATTTCTTTAGAAATACTAAATCATAGCTCAGAATATGTGAAGTTCTTGACTAGTTCAAGCCTTATGGTCTGCACAATATGTAAAAAGTAGTTTTTAAATGTTCTTTCGTAATATAAAGTGAAACAAAAAGCAATTGAGAATTCTCATGTTTGAGGGTAAACCTTTCCAACCAGTTGAAAGAAACTTTTTATTTGCCACTCTTCTGCCAGAAAATAGGACTCACTATTTGGGAAGCCTGTTTCTCTGTTAAAATGGGTTGTATTCGAACTGCCTTTGCCAGCACAGCTGTGTGAAGGGGGGATAAAGCTGTGAGCTGAAGGATGTTAGTGTGTTGTGAGAGAAGAGGTGGAATTCATTTCCATCTTCCAGAGTCCCTAAGAAAAACATTTACACCTTATATGTAAATCAGTGTTGTAATAATTCTTTAAATAGGCACTTAAGCATCTAGTCAATGTGGAAGCCAAGTATTTTTTCTAAATTACTCTTGCTTGTTGTTGTCTCTGAAATAATTTGCATCCTTCTCCCTTTCTTAGACAGTAACATACAATTGTGCTATGGAACCTCATGGAAAGTTGTGTGGATCACAGATAACTCCAGTGACTGCAAACACTTACTAGAAACTTTACTGGATACATAGCTTATGTTGAGGAGAAGTGTGTTTGTTTGAAAAATCTCTCTTCTGTTACATTTACGACAACATTGGCACACAGAGAGATCCCATTAGGAATGTCACAATTTCGGACACCCCATTGTTGCACAGTCTTACCACTATTACTCTGCTTTAAATCTCCTGCAGTGATACAACCTGGAGGAGAGGAAGGCTGGAGTTTGCTGTCATTTTCACTAAATCATTAATGAGAATTAAGCTGTGGAAGTAAAGCAGAAGAAATCCTAGGACAGATAAGTGTATTATCAGAGATGGCTTGTGCAAAATAAGTGTCCATTGCATAAATTCACAGAATCACAGAATATGCTGAGTTTGAGGGACCCACAAGGATCATCGAGTCCAACTCTCAGCCCTGTACAGGACCATCCCCAAGAGTCACACCGTGTGCCTGAGAGTGTCATCCAAACACTTCTTGAACTCTGGCAGGCTTGCTGCTGTGACCACTGGCCTGTACAATTCCAGTACAATTCCCTTGGAAGAGTATACTGTGTCCCTGTAGGACTCACACAATTACTTTATTGACTCCTTTACTATCTGCAGATCCTTAAGGAGGTTCTGATCGGTCCGACTTATTTGCTGCTTCCACTTAGGCTGGAGTTCAGTGAGTGCTTTAAATCTCCAAAAGTAATCCCTGGCACCAGAACAGGGATTATGCTGCCTGCACTGATGTTTCTCCCTGGTGCTGGCATAGGGTTTATGGGGCTGTGTGGTGAGGTGATCAGAAAAACTGCTGAATTTAATTCTGGTAAGATTCTCCCACACACTCTGGCAATGCAAAGAGTAATCTGTATTGTATGGTTCCTTCATGGAATAAAGATACAGAAATTAGTATGTCAATTTATTGTATGTATTTTGGCGTGGTAGCTTTTGTCCTCTTATGTTGATGAGAAGTTCAAAACAAATAAAGAAAATAGCAATTAAATGTGGATTTTTTTTTTTTTTTTAATAATTCATAACACTGATTCAGGTTACATGGGTTTTTGCAATGAATGTCTACCCCCCTCTTAAAAATACTGAGGTGAAGCATCAGCTTAGCAAACAGTTCTCTGTGGGAACTCCCTGCTGACAGAAGGTGCTTGAGATCGGAGCATTGCTCCTGTCAGGACTTGGAGCTGGGTGTGTTAGGAAGTGGGAACTCTGTGTGTGTGTCTGTGAGAACAGCCCTTTGGCATTTATAATCAGCAGGTTTCCTTAACCTTTAAAGAAAAAAGAACCCTTTGCAAGTGCGTTATTTATCACAGCTTTTGAAGGACAGTACTGCTGATGGATGTTTTATACCTGTAGACTGATGATTGGAACTGTCTAAGGAAATGTTTTGATTCTTCAAATACAAACATGTCGTAGGAGATTTGGTTAAACTTCTGTCTCTTGCCAAGCAAGGAACTTGGTGAAGTTTTAAGGTAGCTTTACTGAATCTCTCTTTTTTTCCCTCCCTTCAGATCTGTCACGGAACAGGCTGTCTGAGCTTCCAGCAGAAGCGTGTCACTTTGTCTCCCTCGAGAGTCTTAATTTGTACCAGAACTGCATTCGATACATCCCAGAGGCTGTTTTGAACTTACAGTCTTTAACATTTCTAAATATCAGGTAACAGTTGTCTTACAAATTTTGCTTTAGTATGAGTAGTCTGGGTTTGTAAATTTTGGTGCATTGTAAGTAGTGCAAACTTGCTGTGTAATCATCATGTTGTTGTGTTGTGTGTCATTGAATCAAAGCAACCTGGACCATTCTTAACCCGCTTAGGTGGATCAGGGAACATGAGGATTAAGCAGCAGCTTTTAGAAGTGGAGTATGAACAAGTCTAATTCCAGTTTAAAGGAATAAATAAATAAATCCAGTAATTTTCCTGTGAAGTACAGGTGTGCAGTCTGAAAAGAGATGATAGAGCTTTAGCATGGTCTTTGCAATTCAGCTCGCTGCAGATGAATAAGGCTTATGCAATTTCCCTTTACCTTCACTGTACTGGTGGCTTTGAAAGATCTTTCTCAAGCATTAGCCCTTCACTGCCAGCATTAAAAGCTAATTGCTGCAACTTGGCCCATCATGAAATTCAACTGTGTACAGCATCTTGCATTTGTAGAAGGTCTTTTAAGAGATGTGGAAAGTTTCTTGTCAGAAATTGGCAGAGATATTTATAAAAAAAAAAGGTCTCAGGCTATCCCCTTCTGGTGTTATAAGCACACTAAATTGGCAAAAGTATATTTCTTTATTTTCTTTTTTTTAATTGATATGAAAATTGTACAAATAGGATATGAATCATGTATGGCTTTCGTAATGCTGTATCTCTAGTGAGTGCAGTCCCATTGTCCTTACTTAATTAGAAATATACTTTAAATATTAAGTATCTAATGATACTGAATATTTAATATTTCTCTCTGGCATTTTGTGTGTGCTGACCTGCAGTGCTCCTTATGAGAAAGGCTTTTCCACTCTGCTCAAACTCCTTTGTGACAGAGCATGGCCAGTTACCAGAAGCACCTGAAAGGGCACAAAAATGTCACAGTCCCTATCACTGAGTTCAAAAGCATCTGATCAGACTTGGTGCTTGATATTCAGAGTTTGTTCACACGTAACTAGATAAAGCAAGTAGTGAAGAACAGCCTTATGGAACTACTTTTGCAGTAATTATATAAAACCTGATTTGATCACCTAAATGGAGTGTGCTTTTTCTATGTGTCTTTCATTGCATTAAGATTTCTCATCAGTGTTCTGGTTATTTTGTTTTCTCTCTGTCAAAAGTCGAAACCAGCTTTCAACATTGCCAGTACACCTCTGTAGTCTGCCACTAAAAGTTTTGATAGCGAGTAATAATAAATTGGTTTCAATACCTGAAGAAATTGGACAGCTCAGACAGCTGACAGAGCTCGTGAGTATACACTTGATTTTTAGCTATTACTATTCAGTCTTTTAATTTATATGTTTATTAAGTTCACAGATGCTTCAGAAGAAATAACAATGTTTTAAACTGATCAAAATCCTGCAGTAATTAGGATGCTGTCTGGGCAAGTGCAAGATCAACATCCTGTTTCTCACCCTGCTGAGAACTTTATGATTGTAAACCAACCACTTGTATGCAATGGCAAGTTATTTAAATCTGCTCTTAGCCTAAGGAAGATTTCTGTCTGCCACAGCACTGCAACTATGTTTTGATTTTGTACAGAGGTGTTAGAAAAGAGTCTGAAATACTCTTGAGATTTTTTTTTTAAATTATGTAAGGGAGAGATGCACTGGAGAGCAAATGATCCATGTCAATTAAAGTGTCTTCCCTATTTTAGAAAGGAGGGACAGATGGAATTAGAGCTCTTGGTACATTTGTTTCTGGCAAAAAGCTTTTATGTAGCGAGTTGTGCTGTCTGAAATACTGTGGAATAACTCGAATGAGATAACTTGAAATAAATTTCTGCATCTGAATGCTTAATCTTTTAAAGCTTTTCTTTTGCCATGTATTTAAAGTGAGAACAATGCTTCACATCAGCAATGACAATTGATGAATATAAGGATCTGAGGTGTTCAGTCCCTAAACAAAGAGCTGCATATTTCAGTTAACAGAGACTTACCAGGCAGTGGTAACTCATTCTTTGCTCTTGCTCTGCAGGATGTGAGTTGTAATGAAATACAGACAATACCTCCACAGATTGGCCATTTGGAATCCTTGAGGGACCTAAATGTCAGACGAAATAATTTGGTGCGTTTACCTGAAGGTGAGATAAAGGCTGTCAGTTATAACAGCAGAAACTTCAAGCACTTCTTTATTTTTCAGTCCCCTTTTCTTCCCCTGAGAGCTTGAAGCAGCACACTTAATTGTTATGTGAAACACCTATTTTTATATTCTTGCTTTTTCTTACACTGTTTCGATCTGCTGAACTGGATGTTTGTTTTCTATTTCCAGAGCTTGCTGAGTTGCCATTGATTCGATTAGATTTCTCCTGCAATAAAATAACAACAATACCAGTTTGTTATAGGAACCTCAGACATCTTCAGTCCATCATGTTAGAGAACAACCCTCTCCAGTCCCCCCCTGCACAGGTAAACTGCAGCTAAGAAATCAGATTACTAGTTCAGTTAAAAAGGGCAGAACCAACAAAGTTAAAAGCTGAAGGATTATATTGCAAACTTTATTTAAGAACAAGAGAACTTTAAATAAATTCTATTGTATAAAAGTGTTAAATATACAGCACAGCTTGAAAAATCCGTTTTGCTTTTCTTACTTTACTGTATTAGTAGTCTCACCTGTGGGATATTGCAAAGGATTCCACTGTTATCTGAACATTGCTGCTTTCAGCATAGGAGAGAGGAAGATCTGTTAGACGAGACAGATTTTGTGCCACTCAGATCAAAATTTTGACTGAGGCCTCAGTGCTGCTGGTTCACTTTGCAGCAGAGGGCTCAAATTGGCCTTTGAGCTAGAAACTGCAATATGGTTAGTGACTAATTTGATCTTTAATGGATGTACAGGCCCCTGAGTATTACAGGTTGTATTCTGAGCTGCTGCTTCTGAGTCAAGAGTGGCCCTTGCTGAGTCCTGCAGTTTCAGTAGGGTTTTGCCTCCCTTTTGAAAGCAGAGACAGCTGTTACTGGCTTCATCCACCATAAATTTGAGCTGGCCTTGGCAGTCTGCCACTGCCATTCAAATCTGGGCATGGGTGGGATGCATCTGTTCTGATGCCAGGGGTATAAATTCTAGTACTTGTAAATGCTTATGTCTTGTTTGCATGATGAAATTTCAGCATCCAGCTGACAGAGTTGCCTGCAGACCAGATGTACTTGGGGAACAGCTTCCATTTGTCTCTCATGGGCATCCCATGATGCTCCACTATAGCTGGTTCTCTAAAATGCAGTGAGATTAGAATAAAAGATACATTGATTGATGTAATCATGCTCATTTATCACTCTCAATTGCATGTTAAATGTCTGTAGTTTACTTTGAAAATGTGTTGTCAAATTATAGTGATTTAATTTTTTCAATTTTTTTTTAAGATATGTATAAAAGGAAAAATTCATATATTTAAATACCTGAACATAGAGGCATGCAAGATAGCTCCGGACTTACCTGATTATGACAGGAGACCCATGGGATTTGGATCATGGTAAGTTTTGCACAAGCCAAGTTTTGATGACATTCATGAAAATTTTGTCGGTTGTCTGAGTTAATGACAAAAATAGATCCAAGGATTGTTCTTTGCTAAGTGCACTGATGGAAGTGGCTTTGAAAAATATTATGTTATGTCATAGTGTATTCTAACAAGGTACCAGTGTATAAGAAGTGAGGAGCAGTTCAGAAGATCTGGGCAGTATCATGTGAAAAGTAGTGTTAGAGTTGACACACAGTAAAAAGGGAGTGTTGATATCTTCATAGTACACAGGGTGTGCTCTCATGTTGTTAACATGTATGTTCAGTTTATTAGATCTTAATAGTTTCCACAGACTTCCTGGAGTATATGTCCCTGCTGTGATTTTTAACCTTTTGTACAGAATTTTGTGACTGCTGTGCTCAAACCACAGGTGTAAATGCTGATCTCCACTCCATCAGTAAACTGTTATTTCTGGCAAGCTTTCACTTGGCACTGCTGCTTGGCATTGTAACACAAATATTGGAACAGTCAGCCATATCAGCTGCTAAATGAAGATGTCTAGCGAAAAGCAGGAGTTAAGATTTATTTCTGTTACATGAAACAGAAGAGAGTCAGTGAAGTGTGAAACTGAATATGTATAAAAATTACCTCAGTCATCATGGAAGGTGGTAATAAGGTGTGGAGGAGCGAGTTGCTAAAGGATGTGCTGCTGCCTTAGCAGCAATAAAACACAAATGAGGGGGCTTCACAATAAATCATCATGAGTCAGATTTATGAGGAATAACTTGCATGAGGGGCTTGACAGAGGGATTCCTCATCAGCACTGAATGTCTTAAATTATTTTTCAAGATGAGCTCAACATGTGAACATGTTGAGTGTTACTCAGTTTCCAGTACAAGCTGTGGCAGAGTTGCTGCATAATATTGAGGATACTGACCTGCTACTGGAAATAAAAGGCTCTAAATGATAAAATGTCATGATCTGTTTAGCTCTAACACTGTTTATTTTTAAGAGAAATTCCAACAAAATCAGTGGACTGCGTGCTTACTGATTTATTGTTTTGTAGCCGTATATTAATATGGAAATTCTCATAAATTGCTTTTGTGAAATGAGAAGAATTAATGTATTTTAATTATAGCTTAAAATTATAAATGTGAAAACAAGAGCAGAACTGGTTGAGGATGCTTTCTCTGGAATTGCTACCGGATTCAGCAGTATGGAATGAGCTTCAACAGGCTTTCATTTAACTGTGTTTCCATACCCAAGAGGAGATAGGAGTTGGGGATAGATTTGTTTATTGTTACCATGCTGTTTAGGGCATTTAGTGTTGCAGGTGATTCCTCCCGTCTTCATGTACCTATGGAAGAACTGTCCATGGATCAGAGTACATATCAGAAGGAAGTGGTAGAATGATCCAGTGAAAGAGAGGATCCCGAATTATGATACCCTTCTGAAACTTGGGATAGAAGAAATAAAAGCCTTCAGCTCTGATATAGTTAATATTTCCAGAGAAGTCACAGGAGCTTTATGTTTGTTATCTTCAGAGGTGACCAATAGGAATAATGTGTCAGTCAGTCCACCCAGACTTTGTTGCTGGTGTATCTAATAAACTGGGTGTAATGCCATGGAGGTTAAGAATCTGAACTAAGTGAGGGTCTCTTAAAGTCTAAAGAAGTTTGTGTCATGCTGTCAGTTCACTTTTGATCAAACATTTTTAATAGCAAGGTTGTTGATACTGCCAATAAAACAAGATACTGTGAAACATTATGGAAAGTGTGGGTTGGAGGTTCTAGTACAGCTAATTATTTGTTTTAGCCTTGTCTAATTACATCAAACTGTCTTACCAGAGTGAAACGTGGTGTGTTGCAGTCCTTGTCTAAACATAAGCTATGTGAAATATATCTGCAGCAAGTTTTGTTCTGCTGCAGCCAGGCTCTCATTTGCAACACTGAAGTTCAGAGCAGCTCAGGTTGGTGCTGGCATGAATGTAACTGGGAGGAGACAGAACTGTTGAAGCTGTGTAGCAGTTTTTGGCACTGAGGCAAATGGGTAGAGTCTGGAGTTAGAAGGTTTAGAATACAAAGTACTCATGTGGTTGATTTTCTGGGACTTGGGCAACTGTTCTTTCTTACGGGAGGTAGAAAATAAGTGGTTTAGTGTGGCTTTGGAGCTGTGCCTTTGAAATGTTGTCAAGTATTGTCTTTCCTTTGATTGTTGGGCTTACCAGACATTTGGCTTCTCATCCTTTGATTTCAAGACTTACATAGCTTCCCATGTAAGTTGTAGTTGCCCCCAAATGCTCTCATCTATTCAAATGCCTAATTGTTGTTCCTTGTAGCTTGTTGTTCAGGGAGGAATAAAAATCTTAAGTCTCAGCTGATTTCAGGATGGCTGCTGTAGGATTATAAACGTGTCAAATGTGCAGCATTGAAGAGCTGGTTTTAGTTGTGAGAGCTGGGAAGAGAGAAAGCAGCTTTCATGTTAAAAAGGAGAAGTCCTGGAAACAGGGATTTTTTTGAGCTTTCAGCTAACCTGAAAGGTGTACAGCTTTTCGAAATCTCTAATTGAAAAGGAAGGCTGAAAGAAAATTTGTATCAAAATATTTCCTCATTTTTGAGATCTTCAATTTGCAATGATTGTTCAGCCTACAACAGGGTGCTCAGTAGATTCTGAAAATATTGATTCATTTAAAATGGAAGTATACTGCAGATGGATATTTTTTGTCCACCCATGTTTTAAACACAGTATTTAAATTCTATGAACTGTTAGCATAAGTAGGGTTCTGTTGTCAGTGATTCAAGTTAATAACTCTTTAACTGCAGTGGGTGGTTTCATGGTCATTCTTTTTTCTTCCACCCAAAAGAAGAAAGTTATTTTTTCCTTTCTTTCTAGTGGTTTATTATGCAGATGATCTTTCTGTTCAAATATAGGGCCATAGAAGTGGAACTCATCTGAGTTAAAACTCAGTGCAGATACAAGAGCTTGTTTTTTGCTGTACATCTGCATAGAAACACACATATAGCCTAATGTAGCCCACCATCCCTCCTGGAACTTCTTTCCTCTTTCTTGTCTGTCTGAAAATTAAAACAGCCCTGGATAATAGTCTGTCACTCTTCTACAAAGTCTCATGCACACATACTGTGCTGTGTTAATAATAATAATAAAAATAATAATTTGAAAATAAGTGTTTCCCGAAAGCAGGATTTCAGAGGGAGCAACAACTTGAGAGCAATATCAGTGAGAAAATGACCTGCAATTTAGTTAGGATGGGGTGAAGCAATTAGCTTCCTGAAATTAATTCTTCCTTGTGTATTATGTAGTAATTACTGCTGCAGTTCTCCCTGGGGCATCGAGTGCCAGTAGGACAGTTGAGCCATTGTGAAATGCCATCTGCAGTGGATCAGACAAGTCCCATTGTCTCTTTTACTGTAGCTATCTGCAGCAGTTGCCAGACTTGACATCTGTGATGGCTTTACTGCTGAATTACGTAGTTTTTAATCCCAGAAATTTAGAGAAGAACTGTATGGCTGTTTGGTTATGTGTCTTGTAGCACTGGGCACATGTCTAATGCCTTTGTCTAGACATGTCATTGACAAAGCTTGTAGATGGAAACTGTATTTCTGTATTTATTACATTATGAAATATTTGAAATACTGTCCATCTTTCTGCACAGTTTCTTAGGTAGGTGACTATGACACAGAAGTCAGTTATGTAATACATGCTGTGTACTTTGTGTAGAAGTAGTATATTCTGTGATTTTAGTAATATTGCAAGGGTTTATGCTTAATTATGAAAGAGCTTGTGAGACAGTTTTTCAACCAAAACATACAAGTAGTAGAAAATAAAAATTTGACTTGTTAAACGGCAAAATATGAGACCACTTTGCAGCTCTCCTTGTCATAATTTCTATTTGGGAAATGTTTAAAGTATGAATATATACTTTGGATCAGATTAGCTCTTAAAAGGCCAGCCAGTGGCAGGTGACAGCTGACTGACAAGGATGCTGAGTTGTGAGCACTCGCCTCCTGCTCTATGTGGCAAATGCAATGTGAGGCTTTCAAACATGCTGAGCTTGTGAACACGCTGCAACTGTGCTTGGTGGCTTATTCTGCTTTTGTTCTGTAATAGCTGAGAAGCTTTTGGTGGTGTTTATATTAGAGTAACTAAAACTGTGTGTTTGACAGCCACGAGGAACTCTATTCCAGTCGTCCGTATGGAGCACTCGATTCTGGCTTCAATAGTGTGGACAGCGGAGACAAAAGATGGTCAGGGAATGAAGTAAGTGCTGCAGCTTTGGTTTTGTTGAGTGCAGAGTTGAACAGAGAACTAAGCATATACATCTGGAAGCATAATCCATAGGTAATATATGTGTGCTAGTGTGCAGGTTGCCTTGAGCCACAGTTATTTCCTGCTTTATTGGTCTAAAACAAGCATAATTTCATATGGGACAGACTCAAAGTTTGAAATAATAACAGAAATGTATAAACCAGTGCATGACAGATTAATTTGCTGGAGAATAAAAGATGAGGAAAATGGCATTCCTCATTTTAAAAAATCTTATAACTGTATCGTATAAACAATGCTGAGTCAATGAAACAAATCTGAACATGAAAATAAAACTAAAAATCAGATGGAAATTTTTTCTTCTTTCTTTGCACCTTGTTTGAAATCCGTTTGCCATTTAGAAGCAGGAAGATGGGATCTCTTAGCAAAGAGACTGTCAACTGTTCTTCCCAGAAAGAGATTTTCTTTTCCTCTTGGGATAACTAGAAAAGGCAGTAGCCAAGACCTAAAGTGTCTCAGTGAGCTATGCTCCATTGCTCCATATGTCTGGTTGCACTCCCAGCTTGGTTTTTGAGAGGGTTCTGGGGCTTTCCATCCTGGGATTTTTTCAAGCACTTGCAGATACTGCAAGCAAAACTGTAGCCAAACTGGTTTTTAAAGAAAGCTTAACCACATATTTTCTTAAAACAGTACACTATAGCTGAATTTTCTTTAAATTAGTGTTTTGTAGGTGCAAAAAGGACAATTGAAGTAAAATCACAAGTCAAGAGAGAGTAGCTTACAAGATGTTCTTTCTGAAGAAAAGGGTTTCCTGACTTCACTGTTTGTTTTCCAAAGCCAACAGATGAGTTCTCAGATCTCCCTTTACGTGTGGCAGAGATCACCAAGGAGCAGAGACTGCGCAGAGAGAGTCAGTATCAAGAAAACCGAGGGAGCGCAGTCGTAACTAATGGTGGAGGTAAATAGTGACCCTTGGTAACAATATGTATTGTCATCATCATTAAAGTTCCAGAATGTTTGCTAAACGGTTGTCTGAAGAGGGGAAAAAAGGAGAAAGATCTAGGTAGAATTACGCAAAAGCAATGTTGGGGAAACAGTGTAAGAACACTGCTGTTTTAAGGATGTTAAAGGCAAAATCAAATAGCAGCAGAATTAGGATTTTCTGGAGAACATTGTGTCAGCTTTTACATATGTGCTATTTTAAAGTCTCCAACTGCTTTGAACAGTATTTTAGAATATTGAATTTTGGTGCATGGAGTTTTACTGTTTGAGCTACTGGGCAAAATTCACAGCAGTAGTAAGTTGTCACTGCTCTGTGCCAACTGCTCTCGAAACGGAACGAGCAGCTTTGTCAGGGAATTTCGTATTTCCGAGTAGCACAAGTGTCTCCTTCAGCAGTCTTGTGTTTTAATCCAAAGTTTCAAGCTGTCTAGGAGGGACTGGTGTTTGTGGCGTTGCTTTGTTGCACTTTCTCAGTTGGTGTCCCACAGGCTTTACAGTAGCACCTTCGTTGTTGTTCAAGAGGTGATGGTGCTTTCCACGTTTCTTGATCTTCACAGTCCTCCTCCATTTTAACTTCCAATAACCTGTTGCTACTGCTGTCTCTTTTTGCCTACAGGCCCTAACTTTAACCTTCTTCCAGATTTGTTTTTTTCAATCATTCTTTCTTCTCAGTTTTTCTGCACTACTTATAATGAGTTCTCATCCCATTATACTTCTGTTAATTTCTTTTCTTCCTCAGCTGCTCTCTGTTTTTAATTTTCCCTAATGGCTACAGTTCATTTTCTTTATCTGAGTGTCACTCTTCCCAGCTACATCTAGTCTCCTCTGCCCAACTTCCACTTTTACTTCTCTCTTCCCTCCTCCTCCCTATCTTCATTGTTTGCCATCTTCTTTTCTTGGTCTTAGTCTCCTCTGCTACAATTTTTTGTTTAATTTGCCACCTTCTAGAAATATCTTAAACTTTTTAGTTGACTCACACTCTTTTATACATTCATGGGAAAAAAAATCAGTTCAAACAGGTAAATTCTGGCAGTTAAAAGAATTTAAGACATGGTGTCATGGGAAGCTCTGGGCAGCCTTAATAACAGGTATTTAACAGAGCTGCCAGCTCTGCCTCCAAGACTAACTTTATTTTGTTCTTTGGGTTTTGCACACCAGGGATTTCAAAATGCCTTGTAGCCTTTTAAGTTGGAGCACCGTCAGTTCATGAGTAGGAGTATCTGAGAGGGGCACATGTGGCTGTCAGAGGCCCAGATGCTTTCCAATTCTGTGTTCCTAACACAGATACTAATGTTTTTCATCCTCTGCTGCATCATTATTGGTCGTGGTATTATTTTTATTTAGTAAGCAAGGCTGGAAAGAAGGGGAATTTTGGCATGTTGGGGTTTTTTTAAGATTTGTAACTGAGATGGAGATTTAGTGAAGCCAAAGTATATAGGAATGCTGTTTTGGATGGTTGTAGTAGCAGAGGAGGTGGCTTTGGCAGTAACAGTTGCTAGATTGTGTGGTGAGGCAAAGAGAAGTCTGTTTTAGACAAGCAGGAAAGGGGCGGGGGAGTAGAACAAGAATGTCTGCAAGAGAGTCTGGAGCAAGTTTGGGGGAAAGTTTTAAGAAAAAAAAGCTCTAGTGCTCTGAAAGGGAGCTTATGCTTTCCTCTGCCTCCCCAGCACAGTATTTTTCACAGTATTTTTCATTTGAGTGGTTTACTCAATGTCATGACTCTCAGAATCTCTGGGCAGAATGTGTAAAAGCAGTGGCAAGTGAAAAAATTGCCCTACATAATATCTCCCACACAAAGGAAAATCAATACTAACCAAACTGTGCTGTTTCTTGCTCTCATTTCAGTGGTTCCTAATATCTTTTTTAATTCCTCTTTTTAAAATAAAATTGCAGGTACCTTTACACAGTTTTAGAGGTGTTTTGTTGTTTTCTGTAGTGTTCTTCATTATTTCCACATACACTTCTTATCTGGATGCAAATGCAATAAATGTAACTTAGACATGCTGCTCTCTATTTTGTTGTTGTAGTACTAAAACTAGTAGAAGAATCTGTTATATCCATTCTAATTTTTCTGACAGAGATTAATTGGAACCAAGAGAAATTATTCAAAAATTTACACAGATCATTTACAGTCTTGGTGTTAGCTGACAAGCTTTTGATATATAGTATTTGGTACTGAAAAGAAATCACAGTGTTTACTTTACTTTTTCAGTCACTGCAAAAGTATCTGCAGCCAGCAGTATAAAACTACGTGTTTGATACATGTTCATCGTTGCTTTTTAAAAAGCAAAAATTTTAGCATTCTCTCAAAATTTGTTTCAAAGTGGGCCTGGCAAAATCCAAGAGCTTTTAGACTGAGCTTTCCCAGATGGAAGAAAAACAGTAGGACCTCAGTTCCTTACGTTGCTGCTTTGTTGGGTCTTTTCCTCTCCTGTGGGTTATCTAATTATGGGTGTTTTCTTTGTGTATGTGTGTCAAGTGGAACATGATCTCGATCAGATCGACTATATTGACAGCTGTGCCACAGAGGAGGAGGAGGAAGAGGTGAGGCAGCCCAAGTGCATGGACTCAGACAGCCTCAGCTCACAGTTCATGGCATATATTGACCAGCGGCGAATCTCTAATGAGGTGGTGCTTTTACTTGAATTAATTAAATTCATACACCCCAGGAAAACCCTTTGTGAAAACTGTTCCCTGTTAAATCATTGGGATGGAACACTTTTGGAGAGTGTCCTCAAAAATCAAACCTATAGAAACAGATTTTCAGCCACATAATGTTTCCTTCTGTGTTCTGTCAGTCTTAATTAATACCTATGTACACAGTTACACAGTTCAGTGGCTCACTGTACAGACTACATGAATAAGTTGTCTGAAAAAATCTTTGTGGCTGATCTGCTTAAAGAGTAACTATTGTGCTGTGATTCAGATGTGTCCTTTCAAAGTTTTGTGTGTTCTAAAGCAGAAAGATATTTGCTCTTTGAAGAAAGAAAAAAGAAAGGCAGATCTTTATGTTTCATGTAGCAGCCTGGTCCCTATTTTGTCCACTTTACTGTTTACTATGTTTAAAATCAGTCACACAGATATGAGAGGTAAATTCATTTTGCAAATCTCATAAATTCAGTATCAAATCACAGTAGGTGATGACACTTGAGGCACAAACTCAAGAGCAAAACTCAGAGAAGACAACTATTGGCACGTCAACCCAAGGACTCTTTGCTGTAGATATGGAAAAGGCATTGTCAGCATCAAAAAAACTATTCCTTGGAGTCTCTCTATTCAAAAAAATTAAACTGCTTTTAGCTAAAGTAGTAGTTTCTCTAAAAAGAGAGTGCAAAAGACAGTGCAAAGTACTCTACTACTTAGCAAGGCTAACTATGCATGCAGGCACGACTGAAAATTGGCAAGTTCATCTTGAAAAGTTTCTCTTTTCCTGCATTAATGGATGTCAGTAAAAGTTTTTAAGTAACACTAAAGGCTATGTGTCTCTGTTCCCAATGGGGTAAATGATTTCATAGCTCAAATTAAACCTAAGGGGTTGGTTCTTATTCATCCCATGTTTTGCTTTCTTAGTCCCTCTGGGACTCTCTTTACAGCATCATAAAAGATCATCGGCTACTGTATCCTGTATTTCTGAGAATCCACTCTGCACTGCTGTGCATTTGTAGAGTTAAACTCTGAAAAATATATATACATTCCAATAATTGTTTTCTACCTACATGAACTTCTCTAGAGGATTCTTAATAGTGAAGGTTTTAAAGCTCCTGAAGTTATCAGCAGGCATATTTAATCTTGAAACTAATATGTATTTAAATTGGAGAAAAAAATAAGAGTGGGCTTGCCTAGTTGGAAATGAACATCCTGGAGTTGTGTTTTGTGCTTCTTTGTCAGGTATTTTAAATACCAGTAGTTACAAATGTAGCTTTGCAAAGAGATTGTTTGACCTTAATGTACAGTTTTCTGAATAGGTTGCTAACTTAGTCTTTTGTGGTTTTTTGCTTAGAACTCCCCAGTAAAACCCACATCCATCAGAGAGTTTCAGAGAACAGAGGATACAAGACGGCATTTACATCAAAACAGGTAAGAATTACTGTGGTAACAGTAATTATCCAGAATTTCATGAAGAATGCAGAGCACATATTTGCTGAACATGTTTAGAAAAAGGCATTGTTTTCTGTTGCCTCACCAGCAATGTACATGGCACTTTATTGTTAAGTTGCTGCTCCAGATTGGGAATTTGAGTTCTAATAATGGCAGTGAGCAAAAGGAGTGGCTGTTCTAGGCCAATGCTCAGCTTTAAATCAGTTGGTTAAAAAAATATGCCTAATTAAAGTGTATACTTTTAAACTGATTTAATATCTGCTTATTGGGATGTAATTTGTGCTTTGATGAAATACTTCACTTATGCTATATTACATAAAGGACTGAAGGGATAAATGTACTTCAGGTTTAGTGGAAACATAGGGTCACTATGGAGTATGTGATGGGCCATGAGGTCACAGTCTTGATTGACTGTTGGTAGCTCTAGTACTGTGGGGGGTCACTGTAATTTAAAATGTGCTTTTCTGTGCCATAATCATGAGCTTACATCAGGAGAAGAAGGGATAGAATTGGAGTCAGACCTGAAAACAGGTCACTTAGTTTAATGAAGTAGACTTTTTGACTATGCCCATTGTCTTTAATGATGATTTAGCTTATTGGAGGGAATGCTTATCTGTAAAATAAGGGTCAGAGTTGGACAGAGTATAAATGAGGGGTGGTTAGGTTTAAGAAAAGACTTTTGGGTGTCTAGTTAAAAGACCAGAAGATAAGCAAATGTATAGCTTTTTGATAATGAAACTATAATCAAAAATCATAGAACCTTTAATACGCCATTGAAGCATTTCAGTATTCTGTGGAGTGAAAGTGAATGTGCAAAGACTCCACAGAAAACCACCCCAGTTGTACTTGTTTGGGGAAAAAAAGAAAGACAACTGCTAGTCTTAAGTATGTCATTACTTACACTGTCAGTAGAAGTTAATTTTTAATGGATTCTAAAATGGTATTGAAAGAGAAAATTAAACCAAGAGTAGTGTATAAATTTTTCCAGAGTTTTGGCAACGTCTAATGGACATTTTGAAATGTGCAGTAAATGTGTAGATACAGTAGCTGCACTGATATAAGGGAGGGAAACTCCTTCAGCATATGTCGGCATTCCTTATCCTGTAGTGTCCACAAGTAAGGTACATAAAGTAAAAGAGCAGTCTGACATGTTCTCCCCAAATAAAGTGGGTGCTCTTGGTCTGAAAGACTTGATTTTTTTGTTTGTTTGTTCATTTATTTTTCGATTTGAACATTTGTTGTCAGCATGGAAATAATTAGACTTTACAAACACTGGTTTCCACGTTATTTCTGAAGGAAATGCAGAAAGGCTGGTTAGCCAGGGGAGAGGTGCTGTTTACATAGACAGATGTTAATGATAAAGGAAATTGTAGTTCACTAGGGTAATCCAGTGTTTTCAAAATTTAACTGAAGGATAGCAGCAGGTCTTCATGTGGAAGTAATTAATCAACGATCTAAATGAATTTTAGCTTATTCATGTTATACTGCAGGAGGGTGAAATTCTTAATAATAAAAAAGAGGTCCTGTTGTTATTGCCTTCAAAGCTATGTAAAAACAGCCATATGACAATGAGTAATTTTTTATATTTTAAGCTTGTATTAGGCAAATACTTCATTTGTGGCAACCACAAGCTGTAAACTGCTTCCACAATAATTCTGTGCAAATGCCTTGGCAGGCAGCCTCTTTGGTTTTTTTTCTTCAGCATGCTGGAGCCATTAAAACTCTTGGAGTTGGATGTAATGCAGACTTCATCTCAAGAGTGCTTCTATTAGTTGATTCAATTCATTAAATACAGTTTGTGCCTCTGGACAGACGGTGGTGCATTCCTGTTGCAACAAAGCTGTGTGTACTCAGCTCTGAATATACTTCTTGGCACTCAGTTGAACCCAGTCCTGTCAGTTCAGAACAGCACAGTAATGGATTTGTCATGTGCTTCAGTGCTAATTTAAGTAACCAGGGAGACCTGTAACATATGGGTCTTCCACATCTCTTAAACTTCTCCCTGCAGAAAAGGTCATAAGTCTACACGCAGGCAGCTGGACTGACATGTTTTGGAAAAGCATTGTTAAGTGTGTCTCTGTTCCACAGTTGTCCCAGGAACAAAGGTCACAGAGTTTGGGCTGTCAAGAGCAAACTCCTTGATTTCCATCAACTTTCTTTCTAGGCAGCAACATGGCAGGGACATGCTGTGGACTCTGGACCTTGGGAATTGTTTCAGTCCTGACAACTGCCTTCTAGCAAAGAACTGACTGCAAAATTTCTCTCTTATTGTTGATAAGATGGATAAGAGACAGATGGGTTCTTGTTTACTTCATGACTTTGATGGCCTGTATTGCTGGCAGTTGGGAGGTCATCACCTGACCGGGGAAGGGAGCAGATTTGTTCTGAAAATGTCAAAGGGAACTGATGTTTAAAAATAATTTTGCTCTTTCCAGAGCAGAGTAAGGCCTGCAATAACCAAAATATAGTCTTAAAAGAGAGAATCCATCTTTGTATTTTGACATCATTGTTAACTAAGCAAGTTACATTTATTTAATTATGAACTGCAGTAGTTGTCATCTAACTTGGTATCACAGTGTGATTTCTTTAGTCATATTAAATTTCACCTTTGTGATTATCTGAAGCTAATTGTCTAGGCAATTCTCTTAGAAAAACAGTTTTAATCTAGAGAAGAATTCATCTGACAGTAGTTTATATGCATCAGTGGCCAATCCCCCTTCCACCTGGTGTCTGCCTGCAGGGATACAGATGAATTACGAAGACCTGAAACTCTAAATTTGATGCAGGACAAAGAGCATCACCAAGTACTAAGGAGTTATGTGGACAGGACAGAGAGGTAGGGAAAAGAAACATGGTTTCTACTGATTAATTTTGTTATTTTTCCTTTCCCCCCAAGTAACCATAATAGCCAGTTGTTCCTCTATATGAAGATCATCTGGAAAGTTCCTGGTTTGGTTACTGTAGAGAATAGAGTACATACATTACAATCCCATTGGTACATCTTGTGCTTTCTACATCTTGGGCTGTAGAAAAATTTTATCACAACTAAGGAGAAGAGATAGAAATGACTTCACAAAATCTGTCATGCACAGTCAGTTAAATCACAATCACAGCAGTTAAAGAGCTTTGCTTACTAAACAGTTACTCTTCTGATTTGATAAGATGCTTGTGTGTCACTGGCAATTCATGTATGCAAAATTTTTATATTTAAGTTAAAAAGTCTACTTTCTCTCTGTTTTTGCATTTGTCAGACCCCTGCCTGACTCGCCTTATTTTCTCTCGCTGTCGAGTCACCACAGTCAGGTAACACATTGAACTCCACTGTTTAATTCTTTTGGATGAGTTTGATGCAATACCAAACCTTTGTTATCCATAAGACATGGACTGTTACTCCATAACCTGTCTGCAGCTCTGACTTTACAGCCTGATGCACTGTTTTATTCCAGGTGCCTAGCACAGATTCCGAGCTGCACCGCAGGCACATCGAGCGCACCCGTCGGGAGGCTCAGCTGGCAGCGCTTCAGTACGAGGAGGAGAGGATGAGAACAAAGCAGATCCAGAGAGAAGCTGTCCTTGACTTTGTTAAGGTACCTCCCTTTAGTACCTACTTGATACTTTGTCTTTTCTGAATCCTGGAATTATAACTGATTGCCAAGGTCGTTAATACTTGTACGTTATGCTCCTGGGCGGGCACCGCACTTTATAAAGAAAATCGTCAGCTAACTTGAAGTCCATTCAGTCTTGATGCTGTAGCTTAAAATAAGCAAAGTTAGAACTGGGGAGTAAATGGAAGATTCACCCAAAATATGAGTGTTGCAAAGAATTCTGGTTTTGCATAGTCCTCCTCGTTTACTCAATTTTCATTTGGATACATGTGACAGGGTTGGTATAAGAAAGGTATATATCTGAGAAGGCATAGAGGCACTGTAATTTTGAAGGCAAATTTGGCAGGGAGGAGAGAATCATACACACAAAAATGTAATGTTACCTGATCTACTTTGCTATTTTATAGTAATAAAATAAGTTACCTCCAGGTAAAGCATGGGTGCAGACTTATGGTACATCAGACTCTCTGTGGACACTGGGTCTTCACTTTCTCTGTCACTGCAGTCAGTATGAAGTAGTCTGCTGCTTAACATGCTAGTTGACTTAAATTTATTTTACTGTTTACTGCTCTGGGAACCTACCCAAATCTCACAATCACAAATTTAAGAAATGTTACAGTTAATATTTTGGGCTTAGAGTGGTCTGCAGAGAGGCAAATAATGGTTTATTGCATTTATTTCTTTTGTAAAGTTAGTTTAGAAAAAGGGTTTTAACTGCCTGAAACTGGGCTCTTCATTAGCACCAGCTACTCTCAAGCCCCTGGCACTATTTTGTAGTAAAGCTGCTTTATTAAAGATTCAGCTCAACCTTTCAGTTAAATACTTAGCTGTATAGGATGCATTTTGTTCATTGATGAGCCTCTTGGGGGTTTTTGGTTTGGATTTGTTGGGTTTTTTCCCTTCGGTTGCCTTTGTTATTCATGGACGCTTAGCAGTTAAATTCCTCCCTTGGGTTATATTTTGGATTTCTTATGCATCTTTCATATGCATAATTTTTTTTTAAATTGGGGGTTTTGTCTTATGTGGAGTGAAGGCTTTTTTTTAACTAACAGTGAAGTTTCAGCTGAGTGGAAACTAGCAATTTCCCCAATGCATGTTTTATTTAAAAACTGAGAGTTCTGTTTTAAAACGCTTCTAAATTATGCTGATTGGTTCTGAGCTTTTGTATTATTATTTTCATTTTTCTTTTTTCTCTATAGCAAAAAGCATCCTTAAGTCCTCAGAAGCAAAGTCCTCTGGATAGTGAGGTAAGAGTCCAGTAAGATTATTACTAGGGATGTCAGAAGTGTTTTCCTGGTTGTGGAGGATTCTTTAGAACTGGGTTATAGCATAGTTTTTTCATGCATTATTAAACCTAGGGTTGGGGTTTTTTGCTTATGGGAACAGTCTAGTATTTCCTTCTGTTCATGTAGACTGCCTGTCCAAGTGTGTTGTTTTATTGTTTCTTGTATGTTTTCTATGTTCTCTGCAGAAAACAGATTTCATATTCCATTTTAACATGCTCCTTTTGAGCAGTACAGTTTATTTGCTAACAATATTCAGACAAGTTACTGTGTTACAGTCATCCTTCACTTATCAGTTTTCTCCCAGTTTCCTGTTATTAGATCACAAGTTATCCCAGAAATATTAAGTATTAGAATTTTGAGGGCTATCAGAGAAACAAATATTTTTTAAAGTTTTATTCTACTATAGTTTTGTGATCAAAACCAGTAAGTCAGTGGGGAATACAAATCATACAAGGCTCACTCTTCTAGAATATACAGAGCTGAACCAATGGCATCTGTTCAGTCTCTGCATCAGATTTCTGCACAGTAATAGTTCTTCCACTGCTTGCCATCCCCACTTGCATCCAGAGAAAGATAATTCACTTGGTAGTGTTAATCAGATCAAAACTTTTAATGATACAATGAATATAATCGTTCTTTAGCAGCATTTTTTGACTGCTCTTTTTTGTTAGACAATTACCAAAACATGGGGTAATTGAAATAGTTTTTGCTCCTTTTTCTTCTTAATGTTTTTCTGTTCTTAATTTATTCTTTTAAAGGGTCCTTTGTTCCACCACAGTAAGCACTGTCAATGCACAGTTTTCTGTATTTGCTTGAGACAACATAGAAAGCAGAATAATTGATTCCTTAGTACGAACGCACTGTAATTCATGGGTCACATGGCTGTGTGTTCCTACAGGGTTTCATGCACTTCATGGATTGTTTTAAAAAGCCTCACAGTGTGATAAGCAAGCAGTTCGTGTTCCAAAATTGTCTGTCTGTTCTCATACCATGTGTTTCTGACACTGTGTGTGTTTCTGACATTACTCCATCTCTCCCACCTCCCAGTGTCCCTTTCCATCCAGAAGGTCTCAGCATACTGATGATAGTGCCTTGTTAGTGGTAAGATCCTGCACGTCATGGCCTTTTTATGTGGCAGATTCTAGAGCATAGAAATAATGTGTTGTGATTGTCTCAGATTAGACCAACTGATTTAGAGCTAATCTAAATAGCATAAAACATGACCATCTTCACTGAGAAGTAGCTTAGCTGTGAACTATAATGTTATGAATATGTTGACGCTTTTGCTGTCAGCTATTGATTAATAATACAGTTATGGTTTTCCACAAAATAATTAAAGCTTGTCTTTTGCTGAGAGCAAAAGAAAACTACTGATAGTAAAGAACAGTTTCCAAAATGAAAAATTCACCTCTAGTTGTTCTGGTTTGATTTCTTCTCTGTTCAGCTGCTTCCTAATTGATGTGCTCTTCAGTGTCAAGTAAGCAATTTTAATGCTTGGAGTACAGCCTTCTACTTTAACCTGTCTGCATCCTGCACATGGGGGTTAGAAATACTTGGCACAGGAAAAAACTGCTCTGCATATGAATGCTACAAATCATGAAATATTCCTCATACCATTTTATTGTTTATTGATGAAAATGTCTTAAAGATCATCTATTTTCACCACTTACCAAAAATAAAAACATTTATGTACATAATTCATGTTTTATGCTATTTCTTCCTTTATGGCATCTTAGCAATGTAGCATAATAAAAGAATATAATGCCATAATCCATGTCTATAAAAGAAAAAATACACTTGATTTGCCTGCTGTTGCATGACTGCATGCCTAGAATTTATTTTCTTAATTTATGTGCTTCCAATTGTCTGCCTATATTTTCTTTAGGCAGTGCTCTCAGTTAGAATATCTCTCTCCTGAACATGTTGGTCAAGATATTTACTGTGTCTTTATTCAGACTTTTTCGTTTTCCTGATTTCATATGACTAGTACTGTGTGGGACAGAAAGAAAGCTTAAAATATTGGAGAGAGGTTTAATGATCATGTGTCTGTTTAGAGAAATCACAATCAATGAGCATATTAAAATGTGCTTTTGTATTTAGATAATAAGAAGTAGGAGAACAGCAGTGGTTTGGGTTAAGAGTTGATACTCTGTTGTCAGTGAATTCATCTTTGGAATGTATTTTAAAGATACCTTTAAGGGACCCCATTTCTATTTGATTGTGTGATCACATGACTTTTGTTGTAAATTAATAGATAGAATTTTCAGAAACTGTTTTGAAACTGGCTTCCATTGCTGTTTGTTTCTTTTGTGTCTTTAACCAAGTTACATCCCTCCACTTCACAAAAAAAGTGACCAGGCTGGCAGGAAAACATTGGAAGTGATCATTCCTCTTCGTTTTTCTTTTAATTCCTTGCTCTTTTCAGCAGCGCTAAACTGTAATAGTATATGGAATGCTGGGGTTTCTGAACTGCTGAAGTATGATCTGCAGCTCTTTTCTGTAGTGGAAATACACCCTGTGTCTAATGATGACATATGCCAGGGCAGCTGTTTCTGGCAATTACTGTAACTGGAACATTAAGCCCATACTAGCTCATGAATTTGTAGCATTTTTTGTTTCCACAAATATATTTTATATGATAAAAACAGCAAGGAAATGTTCATCAGTTTGCTTTTTAAAAAAAAAAGTTTGTCTTTAGACTTGAAATTCCTTATTCCTTTTACTTTTTTATATTTTATTGCATTTCATTTGACATTTTCCCTAACAGATTTGAAATTTAGCTAGGTCTACTTTCTGAGGACATGAGGAAAGGCTTTTAAAAGTACTAAGTCTAATAGGTAGTTAGAAAGCAAGTGAGCTTCCTTTTATTTTACTACTTCACTCGTCTGGTATTGTCACTGCTTTAACAGAAACTTCTTAAAACCAAGATTTAAGTTGTGAATCTCCTTTTTAAAATCTTTGGTGTTTCATTTGGTTGTATTCTTGTTGTCTTTTATCAGTAATTAAAGGTAAAATGTATTCACGTTGCACAGTTTACTCTGACCATTTCCTTCTGTTTATAAACAACTTCGGGACAGTCTGTTTGAAGTCCCAAAATGATTGCCCTTACCTTCTATGCATGTTAGGGGTTCAGTTTAGTTGTAGTTCCTTCTGCATACCTGTGATTTGAAGTGAAGTGGAGGCTGGCTTTAGTACTTCATTGCATGCTGTGGTGGATTTCTTTGTGTTGACTTGTGAGAACCAGACTAAGTAACATGTTGAATAAATGTAATCACTGGCCTCTCTGAGAAAATAAAAGTTTTATGCTAGCCGTATGCTCTTGCTGTTCTCAGAAGGGTGGTCCCATTCATTACAATTGAGATTACTTGTTGAGCTGGTATCAAGGTTTTAGATTTGGCTAATGATTTCAGCCTTCATTGCTTCTAAATCTCACTTTCCTTTAAATGTCTTCTTGTTTTCTCCTATACTGTCCCTTACAAGGTTAGCACTATGGAAGGGAACAAAACCCCAAAACATCCTCTCTAACTGCTGCTTAATTTTTCTATTGTGAAGCCCATGAGGTGCTTAATGAGCATCAGGCAGCTGCAGTGACCTCTTCCTTTCACAACCTTTGTGTCATTGCTGCCTTGTGCTCCCTTCCTTGTTTTGTGTTTTATTGTTGTGCTCCCAAACATGGCCTGAGGCTGTCATGTTAGTGTTAGCACATGGGATCTCAGAAACATTTTAAGTTAAGGCTCTTAGGCACCAGAGTGTTACAAATAATAATGGTATGGGTAAAGTAAGCAGAACTTGAATTATGCTAAATTGTATCCTGGAGTTTTCACTCAGACCGTTGGTATCTGTTTGTATATTCAAATGTTTAAAAACCGAATTCCCTTGGAATATCCTTATTTGGTTTGTGCAGGGTGCTGGTTGGGCTTTGCTTTGGCACTCCCTGTATCTACAGTTGTTCCTGGCACAGGGAGATTTCTCTGACTTCAGTGCTAGACCTAAAAGCCACGTGCAGCATGTGCAGAGGGTGGTGTGAGTCTGAACTGCAGCATCCTGGCTCCTCTAGTATTGTGGCTACCTTTTCTTACAGTCGTTCTTTGCCTTACTTCTTCCTTTCTTCCCTCTCTTTCTTTCCTTACTGTCCCTGACAGAATGGCTTTGAGCCTCTCTTTGTGTTTGAGATTGACAATAACACCAATACCATTAAAAGGAGGCCAGGGACTCGCAAACAGGTGAAGAGCATGTGGTGTGTTGCTGTTGTGATTGTCCTGCCCTGTGCTGTGCCGTGTTCCCCTTCCCTTCGCCCACTGCTGGGTACGTGCATTGTGATGACTTCTTGTTAGTCTGTGTCAAGGTTGCCCTGCTCTTTTCATACAGGAATAAACACATACCTTAATGTTACAGCCCACCCAGTTGTGGTTTATTTTACTGTTCTCCTGTGCTAGCTAATGTGTTGTGAAAGTCAAGTGATATTTTGAAACTCTTAAAAAAGACAAACCAAAACAAACCCACGATTTTGGCTCTGTCCTGTTCTGGAGAAAGAGGCTGTCTTGAGGATCAGCTGTTAAATCTGGACAGGGCTTAAAGATGTTTGTGTGCAAGGTTTGCCCTGAGTATAAACCTCTCCTTCAAGTCCTTCTGGCTGTGCTGTCCTGTTCTGAAGTGGCAGAATAGTTGCAAATGTTTTAAATACTAACATTCCCAAGTGTGTCTTTCACTACCTGTAGAGTTTCTAGGTGTCATTTGATGTTCTTTCCTGTGAAAGAACATTCCTCTTTCCTCACTTTGCTATTTGAGTGCTGTTTCAGAAAGTATAGTTTTATTCTTGAGCCATTCAGTCCTCAAATGTTTACTGTGTTGATAACAGAAGACACAGAATTTGGCCCTTTAGATTGACTTGTCAGTGACAGATGGGCACACTGGAGTCCCTGTTCTATAAACAGGAAAAGTTGTTTATTTGGTTGGGTTTCATATTGGTGATAATTGAAATGTTGGCTGTGTTTTATTTATGGCAGCACTGTAAATTCTGACACTGACATCTTCCCTAAGAGGTAGATTCCACCCACAGAATCTCATTTACTTTGTGTGTAATCACAAGGATCAGCGTTAGGTGTTTGTGGCAAACACAAAGTACGTATTATTGACCCCATTATATGTGAGTTTCTCAGATTTTACAAAGTTGATAGGAAAATAAGTGACTAAAAATGCACAGCATTCTCAAAACATTAAAAAGAAAGCTATTTATTTTTAATAGTGGCCTAGATTGGACTGTTGTAGGGTAAAATTTCCTTTTTTCTGATGGCATAGGTGTTGCTAAAGAAGCTTTTGCCTCACTTACTGTTCTTAATTCTTGTTTTAATGTCACTGTGTTATGTGTAAAAGAAACATTGCACCTCCCAGGCTTATTAGCCAGAAAGTTCAGGAGGATAGGAAGGCTTTAAATGTAGTTTAGCAAGTATGGATCTGTTGCTTGTTGAGTGTTTCTGAGGATGTGATCATGGTCACCTCTTCATTTTGAACTTTGCTGCATTCCACCTTTGTGCATGACCTGTCAGCTGCTCTCTAACTCTGCTACTGCCTTCTCTTTCTTTCTGCATTCAGTCACTCTCAGGGTTGAACCAAGAAAGCTGTGCTACTACCCTGCCTAGTGCCTCTACCTTCAGTCCTGTCAAGGTATCTCTTGCTATTATCATTCACCAGTAGAGCCAACAAAAAATCTCGGATCCACACATCTGTTTTAACAGGTGTTAGTCTGTCAGCGTCTAATCAAAAGTTCAGGTAGGGTATGAATCCGATTCACCTGATTAAACTGTAGCAGGTATTACCTCATCTTAGCTTTAGGCTGTGTCTACAGGAGGCCTGATCTATAAAAACATGGTAACCAGTCTCTGCTCGGAGGGGTTCTTGGTTGTCTTTGATGTTACTTTTTCTGTACAAGATCATTTACTCTTGATCGAGTTCATCAAAAGTACACTTGTACTCTTTACCTGTTTCTTTCTCTTCTGTGGAAGCTGCTATACTGAATGCATTTCTCACAAGAAATCATTAGCCTGTGTAAGCACTGTGATAAAACCACAGTGTGTTTCACTGGGGAGGGATGTTCAGTAAATAGCAGTTTTGCATTAACAAAGGTGTCAAAAAGGTGTATCTTTATTGAGGCCACTGTAATGCCAGTTTTGCATATTGCTAAATACCTGGGGTTTGGTGTTCCCTTTGCAAAGAATACTTTTTCACTTTGGGTTGGAAGGAAGAGTAAACAGTCAGTGCTGTTTCATCATTGATTTCCTCAGAAAAAAGCATTTGTGTCATTTCTGCAAAGGAAAAAGCTTTATCTCTGCAGAGATGAGACTTTGAGAACAACGCATTTAGATGATGGAGCTTTTTTTAAAACACAGCAAATTAAAATGTAGTCACAGCTTTTCCAGATTAGCACCATTTATACTCTTCTGCTTTTTTGTTCACAGAGTGATGACAGATCTACCATCTCCTCTGGTTCACCTACCACTCAGACAGGTAACAGGGAAAGGAAGAAAAATTTCTGAAAAATAAGATCAAAATGCCTGCTTGCTTCTTTGTCCTATGAAGAGAAGGGAACATCTGTTCCTATCTCTGTATGTGGCACTGCTGTGTTTGAGAATTTACCCAGTTATTTGGGTCTCCTTAGAAAAACGTGAGGGAAGAGACAACAGGGATGAAACATGTCCTCAGGCAGAGCGTAGGGTTTGGCTGGTTTAGGCCTTCATGCAGGCTTTGGCACACAGATGCATTCAGCAAGAGTCAGAACAGTTGTTGGAATTGGTATGTGGAATGTGCTTTGCATGCAAGTGTCCTTGGAAGTGCCTTTTCCTGCTCTGTGCTTTTATCATGCATGGCTGTAATTTATTTTGTCATTATTACATAAAAATTTTTGGTTTGTTCTTTTTAATTACCACATTGCTGAACCCATTTCCTATTTAAACTCTAACCATTTCCTTCTTCCTCCTTCCTTTCCTGTGCCTTTTCACATTTGTTTAGTCCACCTTTCCCCTCCATATCCTGGCCATGCAGCCCCGCCTTCCTATAGAAACCCTTCCCAGCGACCTGAGAGTTTCCTTTTCCGAACAGCTGTCAGGGATGAAGCCAAGAAAGGTAGGTTATATAGCTCAGAAAACAGCTAGTTTTGCTACATTATATTGACATCTGCATTACCTGGGGTTTGCAGTGTTTGGTTACTTCAGGTCTTTATAATCAAACTGCTTTTAGAGTGCCATTTTTAGACAGGTGGCATTACATACTTTGTGAACAAACTTTTGTTTAGAGCTGTCAGATATTCCTTTGTCATATCTGTGGAAATATGAGAATTTGTTCTTCCTGGTCTGTGCTTGCACCTTTGCCACACAAGCCTTCAACAACTGGTGAAGGCAGCTTGATAAATTTTGCACTGCACGGTAGCATACACCAGAATTGCAATTTCTGGAGAAAGACTGAACCACTTCAACATACTGCATCTGGCAAAACTTTGTCCTCATTTGGGCATGGCTATTACCCAACAGAAAGAACAGAATCTCAACAGAAAGAAAAATGTGTTAAAGAACACCTCCTTTAGATTAGTAGAGCATTAGTTTGATTAATAATTAAAGGCAAGAAAGATTTGTGGAAAGGAATGTACTGTCCCTGTTCTTCACGTGCAGCACCAAATGACACAGAGCAAAACGGTGCTTAGTGATTTTCTTTTCTTCATGCTTCTCTTCTAGCTGTAGCTTCATCCTCTACCCGTGCCTTGTCTCCTGCTAATGATTCTGCAGACCCTCAAGTGAGACAAAACTCCAAACAGCGAGAGGAAGAGTTGGAGCTGATAGAGCAGCTTCGCAAGGTGAGTGCTGCCAAGAGCCAGAACGTGGACATTGTAGGAATTGTGTGACCTTGCTCAATCTGCCTTTGTCTTCTGCACCAGTTTCACTGGCCCAATATGGTGCATAGTTGACCAAAATTAAGTGGCATGGTACAGTCTCTGTGGTTCCTTCAGATGGGTGCAGTGGTGTTCACTTGGTTGTTTGTGGTAGATAAAGTCATCTTCAAATTCTGTAAGATAAAGTATGCTGACTCCTACTTCTGAGTGTCCAGTGAACTCTGCTTTTAACATGAATTTGTGCTTCCTTTCTTTCTCATCAGCTTTTACACTTGTAAGGAACTCCCTGGAAAATTGCCTCACTGTCCTCTTTTAATCCATTTTTTAAAACTCCTCTTTGCTGTAAAGCCCACAGAAAAGCAGATGGAGTGCAGAGACTGCTGCCAGTCATGCTGACAGTATGGTTTCCTTGTGTGTTCTGGATCTGTCTATTGATTCTTGCCTTATCCTTAGTTAAGTGCAGAACATTTGAGACACAAATGTTTCTTATATTTGCACTTCTTGTCTGTCCAGGGCCACCGCGCTCCTATTTTGTCTCCAGATGCAACCACAATAAACATGAATATTGAAAATGCCACATGGCATTAAGGTACTGCCCTACTTTGCCCCAGACTTGTTTCTGGAGAACGTGAAGGGATTCCTTGAGGTGCTCTCATCAATTGTTGGAATTTTCCCAATAAATAAGAATTTACTTGTTGAAGCTAATCTTAAAAGCCATAAGCATCCCAGATGGACAAAGAGAATTTCTTCTCTTTGTTAAAGTAAGGACAATCTTTGTCTAAAAGAAGAAAGTTACCTTAAGTAAAACAAAACTTGGTGCTGTCTGCAAACCCTCTCTTCTTTTATCCCAGAATGTTCAGTATGTAGTCTGTCTCTTGTTCTACTTCCCGGGTAAGCTTAAATCTTTTTTTAATACTTAAAAATTTAGATACAGTATTAAAAGTGAAATTCACACAGCATTATTTTAAATAGTTTGAAAGTTGAATTGAATTTTTATTCATTCTCTTATACAAATGCTATAACTACCTCCTTTTTAAAGGACTGTTTATGCTGAGTAGTTCAGATTTTTATTTAAAGGCAAAAATGTTGTCTTGACTTTTGTTGACTGTATTGTCCTCCAAGCCACGAAGGCAATTATTTTCACTTCCCTTGGCAGAACTGTTCTCTGAGAATGTGTAAGGTTAGGAATACTATTCCTAGATCCTGATTTCCATTATTTTTGAATAATGGTTGTATTAGTCCACTGTGCTGTACGATGAAACTGTTCTTCATTGAACTCAACTGCTCCCAGACTGCGGCCGGCTCTGGGCCTCAGTAGTGCACAGAGCTTCCCTTGAGGTTATTCAGAAGGCTGGTTGGAAATGCCATGAGGATGGACAGAGCTGGAATGCAGGAGCTCTGCCTTGTACAAACTTGTGCAAATGGATCTGCTGGAGGAAGCCAGCCCTCAGTCCCTGTGTGTGTCCGTTTCTCCGCAGAACATCGAGTCGCGGCTGAAGGTGTCATTGCCCAGCGATCTGGGAGCCGCTCTCACCGACGGTGTTGTCCTGTGCCATCTGGCCAACCACGTGCGGCCCCGCTCTGTCCCCAGCATTCACGTCCCCTCCCCTGCTGTGGTAAGTGGGTAATAATGACAGTATTTTATAGCTGTCCAGAATAACATCCAACAAAGTCCTGTGATCCAGACAAAAATGCTAAACCGAGTGTTCTCTGTGGACTTACATGACGAAAAAGTAACCATCTGTCCTGTTTGAAACAGGTCTGTAGTGTCATTAAAAGAAATTCTGTTTGGGTTTGTTTCATTTAAATGAAGTTACTTCTGACACAGATTGTAAGCAAATGTTAACATTTTCAAGTCCTCCCTAAACATGTTAAGTTGAAGACTAGTGAAGTAAGAGTTCATCATGAAAACTGAAATAGGATATTTCAAAAGATCAAAACATCTGAGAAGTTCAGGAAAACAGATAGTGGGGAATTAAAACATTCTCTACAACAAGTAGGATCCCATTACAGAAGACATTCAAAACAGGCGGAGGGACTAAGTTGATTCCTGTGTCCACAGCCCTAGAAATTCCTCTGCTTAGGAATTTTAGCAGAGCACACTCAAACTACTTGGAGAACACCATCTCCTGGAACTGAACAAATCCAGTCATACCTCTGTGATAACAGGAAAAAAAGGTTGTTGTGTCAGGGGACTGTTGAGAGCAAGGAGGAGGGAAGCACACAGAGAATTTGAAAATTTCTGAAGTTGTTTCTCTTACCCTGCCTGGCTCAGTGTTTCTGGAAAGCACTGAGGGTGATCTGTTTCTGACCACATTACTGTGTATCATTGAGGGAAAGCACAGAATTAAGGAAAGGTCAAAAACTGCAAGGTAACAGCAGATTATTTACCTAATCTGTGTTTGAAGAATTCAAAGTTTAGTGAAAATATTTAGGATCAGCTACTTAAAAGTAGTATGAACAGACAAATTGCTTGTTATGCACCTTTAAATTGTATGAATAAAGGAAAAAAACTGAAGACTGAGGGAAGAAGTTGAAATATGCATGTAGTGCTCACTTATCCTTCTTTTGGAGTCATTCTTTGTGTTGGTTGGAATTTGAACTGGCACTTGCAGGGCTACCAATGGTATCATTGTGGACAGGCAGATGCCCTCGTTATTTTGAGAAGGATTGAACTGGACACAGCAACATTTTAGGCAGATTGTGGAATCCTTCAGAGCAAAGGCATGTAGCAACTGCTCAGAAGACTTGTGTCACCGAGAAGATCTTTTCAATGGCCTGGTTTTGTGAGCTCCTGAATATTCTATGTGAGGAATTAAATCATGGCTTTGTCATGTGAATCCCAAGGAAGAGGCAGCCTTTAGTCACGTGGCTCCAGGAGCAGAAGAGGCACAGTGTCATTCCCCAGGCACAATGTGATCTTTGTATTCCCTTCATCCTTTGGGAGGAAGAAGTCAGTGCTGGCCTTTAACCTGCTTCCTTGGTGGGGAAATGCAGCATGTGGAGGGGAGAGAAGAAGCCCCAACACTTATGGAAGTGTTGAACTCACAGAGGCCACTGGCTGCTGCTACATAGACTGTGAGTAGCTTGTCCAGGGGAGCAGGGAGCTTGTGTCTCTTGAACCAGAAAGGAGTAAGCTTCGAGAACAGAAACAAGACAGAGCCTGTGCTGTGGTATGTCTGGAGAGGTGTGAAAGCTGACTGCAGAAAAACCCTCACTTGAAAAATGCCAGTGAGTGCAATTCAAACAGCTACATCAAACACATCTACAAGAGGCTGACAAGCAGCAAGCTTCAGTTATTTTTTGGTTTCATCTAACCTTTTTTTTTTAACTCTTTGTTAATTGAAATAGGGTTTGATATTTATATATTTTTGCATTATAGTAATCCACAATAGACTCTAGATTGCTTCGTATAATGAAATTGCTCTGGAATCTCAGTATGAAAGCCAGCGTGCTGGTTTTGGCTGGAGTAGAGTTAAACCATTTTTTACAATAATCATGTAAAAGTGTTAGCCAGTTTTATATAACACTGTGTTTATAAATATTGCAGAGCTTAGGATTGTTCTTTTTTAAAAAACATTAAGCATTCATAACTTTGCTTTTCATAAAACAACTTTGAAAATTGGGCTTGGTTTTCTAAGTAAAGCAAACTTCAGCAGAGCCTGCTTTGAGTTAGACAAGCTTATGTCAGTGCAGTATGTTGTTGGCAAAGAGATTTATTAAGAGTTTTATTTAAACAAAAAATAAAAATCTTTTAAAATCTTGCCAGTTAAGAACACTGTATGCCTTTGCTTTTTTGCAGCCTAAACTTACAATGGCAAAATGCAGACGAAACGTGGAGAATTTCTTGGAAGCTTGCAGAAGGATTGGAGTGCCTCAGGTACGTATTTCTGCTATCCTGATATGATGTTGCAGATGCAGTTTTGTGTGGGCTTCAGAAAATAGAACCTTCTTTGAAAGTTTGGATTAAAACAAAATGATCAAAAGTTGAGACGGTTCAAGTCTAGGCTGTCCTGCAGTGCTGATCAGACTGATCTTGCAGGGTCTTCCAGAGCAAAATGAAGTCAGATAGAGTTTATCAGAGGTCTGAGTCACTGTTGTGCCTCAAATTCATAATAGCTGATGCAGGTCAATTCTGCTTGTAGAACTGGAAAGTTTTTCTCAAAAACCAGTTACATTTTCTTAAGATTAGATATGTGTGTGACAGCTTAAAAGTGGGATAAAATTTGGATAACATTTTGCATGTGTTGTTTATATTCCAAAGCTTTTCATATTCCTTCACAATAATTCTCTTACATGAATGTCTCTCCTGTCTTACCAACATTTGCAGTGTTATGGGCCTTTCTCTGATGGTTGGTAGCTGTCTTTGCATAGATCCTAATTCTTTTGTTATGTGCCAATGGTACAAGTCTGTCTTTGCTATTCCTTGTCCTCTTTTGAAACTCGGAAGATCTAGGAGGTGGGAACATATAAAATAGTCCATCCTACCCTGTTAGTCCATTTATGCTGGTTTATGCTGTCCTGTGCTTTGCACTTTGTCTTACATAGCAGCTGTCTCACTAGAAATAGTTTTAATACATCATGTTTTTCTGAATTTTTCTTTAAGTGCACTAATTGATTTTGGGTTGTTACACTGCAAAACATTAATGTTTCTGTTGTAGGTGGTGGTTTCTTTCTTTAGTATTCTTAAAGGGAAAAGTGGCTCATGTGCCAGATGCATCTAAAGGCAGCTCTTCAGTCAGTCATGCAGGGTTTTCTGGTGCTTTCAGGTAGTTTCATTTGCAGGCATTTGAGCCACTGGCATTTTAGGATGCCATGTTTATTGAGCTGTGTGGCAATTTCACATGGCTCAGTGGTGAATTGTGTTGGAATGTGGTAGGGAGTTCTAAGTGATTGTTATTACTTTGAGATCCTGCACTATTTTGGTCCCCTAAGAAACTTTGGACTTTTGATCCCAGCAGAGCTGCACAATATAAATTCATCTGGAGCAAAATTGTGCAATTCCATCCCAGCTTCCCTATTTATAGCTCCCTCAAGTATGAAGATGTAATTTTTATGGGATTGCAGTACAGAGCAGATCCCTGAAATGACCCACAATTAAAAAACAAAAAAACCAGTCAAGAAAAAGTCCCTTGTAATCCCAGGCTGCTCTAACTGCTGCATCTACTGTCTGGGACTCTCCTGTTTTTCTTATGTATCTTGTTTTAATGTGAAAGAGTTCAAGGAGAGTCTCTCTGGGAAAACTTCCTGGAACACCCCCACCTGAGCTCTAAAGTTACTCTCACATGTCTGCATTACATATCCACTGAGATGTGAATGTAAGATACCTGTTTGTAAGAGTGGCGTGGCAGCCTAGTGTGCTTTTCTTCAAAAGATGCCTGCAGATATTTCCTTTCATTTTAATACTAATTACAAAAATAAAAAGCTTTCTGAAAGCATGGATCTATATAGGAATACTTACCTTCTAAGGGGAAGGCTACTTTTAGAGAAGGCTGATTACAGGCACTACAGCAGAGCAGCCATTTCTGTAGGACCTTTTGTGGTTAAAGCCCTTGGATCAAAGGAAATTGGCAGCTGAACAGATTGATACATGCATCTAGATTTCACTGATTATAGCAGCTACCTGTGGGAAAGGGAGGGGAAAAACACACAGTGGGAATAGTTACAGAACTCTTAAACTCTAATTAGTAATAGATATTTCTGCAGGATGCTGCATTCAGGCATCAATTACACATGAATAATTCCTTGTCCTGCCGTTTTCATTAACTTAAGTTACATGTGGAGGCTGAGCTTTGGTGAGTACTCAGTGCCAGCAACATCTCAGAAACCTGTAACCTCTTCTTTTCTGGAGAAAAATGATTTTCACTAAAGTGTGTGTAAACTGCTGTTTTTAACAACAAGGAATAGTTTGAGATGTACAAGTGACAGGCACCTCACTGACACTGAGTTCTTTGCAATAGGAGTCTTGCAAATTTGTGTGTGAGAATTAACCAGCTGTGATGTGCTTCTCAAACATGTAGGTTGTATCTGAGATGTCTGATAACTGACTGCTTCGTGGATGTTGCTATGGCTCACTGACTGACCTTTTTTTTCTGTCTGTTTTCCCTTCCTGCTCACACACTCTGGACAGGACAATCTTTGTTCCCCTTCTGACATTCTTCAGCTAAACCTCAGCGTTAAAAGAACAGTTGAGACTCTTCTTTCCCTGGGGACAGATTCAGAAGAATCCAGTCTTGTCTCCCTTTCCGTTCAGCTCTGGGGCTTTGTGGTGTTTTACTGTACTCTAATGCTAACGCTCTGTATGTTCTATCGCTGGGTCTGTTTTCTCTAGCTGAGGGGTAGTGGTGCTGCTTCCTCCCTCCATCGCTCCGGTGCTTGGGAACAGATTTTGGGTTTTGTCAAGACTGTGTGTATGAAGTGCTTTGTTTCCCACAGATGGGACAGAGGTGACAAGTACAATGTGTAAACACATTGGTGCACCCACACAACCATCTGTGACCTCATTCACATTTGTATTTGCTGTGTCACATTGAGCAGATAAAATGCTTTACAGGGGAGGAGGTGCAGTCCCTGGGGTAGTACCTGAGGCTGAGCTGAGGACGTGGCTGCATTCTGTAGTCTGCTGACCCATGGTGCAGTATTAGGAAACTGCACTGTCAGGTTGTGCCTCTCTTTCCTCATCTGTATAATGGGAATTGCACCCACTCTGGTAAATTTCCCGAGGATTATCTGATGAAAAATGTTGAACAATGTGAAGTATTTTTTTCAGTGTCAGTGTTCTTGATGAGATCTCACAGTCTTAGGAGACACGGTCTGGTAAGTTTTGTTCACAGATCCTTGTAGCTTTATTTTTTTCTTAACCCCAGTCCCTCATCCTGCTTCTGAGAGCATCTGATGTCTCAAATTTATATACTCTGTTTTATTACTTTGACTCAGGATTTTTAAAATAACTGTCAGTAAATCCTGAGCTGCTTGAACTTCACAACAATTCAAGCAGGAAATTTTCAGAAAAATTAAGCCCTTCAACAGCTTTAAGTTTTCTGGCACAGAAAGAAGTCTTTTAAGATTCTGTCAGATGCTACAGAATGTCATAGCAATTTACTGTGCTCTGGATAAAACTCACCAAAAACTTGTTGAGTTGCCGCTGGATCGTGGGCGCCCCAACATAAGCTTGTTCCGTGCTTATTCCCTTCTTCCTCTTACCCTCATTTTCAGAAACCTTTGTATCATGCAATTGCAGAAATATAAGCCCTGGCTGCACAAGCACTCTTCACTGTTTTACAAAACTCAGGAAGTCTTCCATAAAGCTTCACAGCTTTTCCCTTCCCCTGGGAAAGCATCCTGGTGCTTTAATGCTTTAATGTCTCAGGGACATCTCAGAGCTTCAGGGCACTCCTGGTGTGTGTGTAACAGACCGTGTCTCCTCAGAGTGTAGATTGATTCAGGGAGCTCTGCTGAGAGACCAGTGTCAGGTAAGTGTTCAGTAAATGGCTGTTCCAAATATGTCTTCAATAAATTTCTGTTATATCTGCAAGTGCAGTAAATGGCTTGTAAGCCCAGTGCAAGTGGTGTTGGCCTTCCAGCGATAGTCTGGAACAACTCTGAACCACAGTTTAAGACACACAAGAGTTCAGTTGCAAATGTGGTCACTACCAGTAAAATGTGTTATGTGTACGTGGATCTCACAAGCTTTTGTACCACAAAGTGAGTATTTAACAAAGGAGCAAGTCAAAGAGCTGGTGCTCTCTGTCCAAGCCACACAAAGTGTTCTGTCCAAGCCAAACATCCCTGAGGAAAGAGGGGACCTTTGACAGGGGCAGATTGTTTTATTTTTAAGTAAGCTATTTTTGCACTGCTTACTGGTATGAACTAGAATGAACTCGGTTCCTATGTTTCTTAACTTCTAGTGAACACTGTGATAAAAGCTGCAAGGGGTTTTACACTAACAGTGCCTTCCAGTTTTTAAATTTTGTTTGTCATTGCTGTCTGTGGTATGGAGTCATTCCAAAGCTTTTTCCCTTATCTGTTTGCATACATAAGGAAAAAAGATAAGGCATATTTCCTCAAGTTTACAAGTATTTTCTTAAAAAGCACACTTTTTTCAAAGTAACATAATTTTGCTGGAAGAAAAATGTATTTTAGCCTGATCATATGTGGCTTCCTGTGAGAATTTCAGTCTGGGTTCACTTGTTTTCTCTCCACTCGGAGCTTTGCGGGAGGAATGTTGGCTGCCACTGTTTGTGCTGAAGGATTTCTTTAACATCAGAAATCAGTAAAGACTCAAGGAGTGGAGAAATGCCAGTTGGTGCGAAAATAACACATGAAAAATAGTCTCTGTAGCTCTATAGGAAGGACACACTTGGGTTGTTTTCTACAGATACAGAGAACTGTTGGACATGTATCCTGGCTGTTGTGGAGTGAGGATGGCCAGGAGTGCCAAGGACTTCTGTAGGATGAGGCTTTAAGTACCTCTTAGACTGAGAATAGCAGAACTGTTAATAAACACTTTGAAACCTCTTTTTGCATTTTGCGTATTCCTGTTATTCCTCAGAAAGATTTTGGGGGTCCCCGCTAAGCCGGGGGCACTTCTGGGACATGAGTGAGTGGTGGTGACTCATTCCCTGCTCACAGCAGGGCTCCCCTCAGGCTGTAGCTGACAAGGCTTGTCCTGTGAGGACTCCCTCAAAAAGGGATGTGATTTGGTAAGGAAGCTGTGCTGCTGTGGTTCCTCTCCTGCTCTGTGTTGCAGCAGGTTCATCGTGTTGAAGCAAAGCTTCCCCCTCCTCAAGTTCATCTGCTTTTGGTTTCATAAACCACTGCCATGTCAGTGTGGGCAGAGATGGAGGACAATTTGTTATTCCCCTCTTCTCCCACAATCCTTTTTATTTGTAGAGTTTTTTAATAAATGAACACAGGGATTAGCTGAAGGCCACCTTCTTTGAATAGTCAAGGTCATGGTTCTTTAGTCACAAGCAGAAATTTCATGTCCTACCCCTGTGTGTGTGTGCTGCCTGTCCATAACTTTTCATATTTCGGTCACCTTTTGCTTAATTTTTTTTTTTCTTTTCAGTTGAGTGGTTTTCATCCATTTTGTTTTTGTCTTTGTTTTGTTCCCCATTCAGGAGCAATTATGTTTGCCTCTGCATATTTTAGAAGAGAAGGGTTTGACACAGGTAGCTGTGACTGTCCAGGCGCTCCTGGAGCTGGCACCCCCAAAGCAGCAGCCACTTCACCACTTGTCTGCTGTGTAAAGACCTCCGGGACCTTTTGGGTTACCTTGGCTAAGCAGAAGGACCTGAAGACTTTACTGCCCATGCAGTGCATCCAAACACACAGAGCTCTGTTCTAAGGAAATGAGTTTCCGTGATTCCTGACAGGAATGTTTTACTTCATTTCTCCATTTTTTTTGGAGATCACAACAGTTTCCAGTAACATTTTTACTACCAATTTTTTTGCCCCTTATTTAAAAAAATGAGGGTTGGGAGGAGGGCAAGGAATTCCAGTGGCTGGCTGTTGGAGCCAGCTGTAGAAACTGACCTTGCAGGTGGAAGATATGGATGTAGAGTTAGGAAAGCAGTTCCTAGGGGAATTTGTAAAAAAAAAAGGATGTTGCTGCAGTGGTCACATGGGGAATTAAATTTCTTTCTTTATCCACAGAGTGCAAAGAAATGGAGTTTCTTTGCCTCCAAAGAACAACTGTTATTTCTATTATAATATTTTAAAAATTGCATCACACAATCTTAACCTGCAGTGTTGGGTAACAGGGTCAAACCTCACAGAGCTGTAACTCGTGTTGGCATGTCCTCATTACTAAAAGTTGAAGAAAAAGAAAATTTCCCAAAGGAAAACTTACTGCCTGTTCTCTCCACCAAAAACACGTTAGTAAAAGATACTAAATCAGATCTGTTCAAACGGTGTTTAATCCCATCAGAATTCTCTCTGGGTTCACTTTCTGTTGGGGGTTTAACGTCTTTATTGGAACACTTTTCTGACATCAGTGGGTGGAGATCTCTGCTGGCTCACCGGAATCAAGTGTGTATTTCTCTGCACTGTGAACAATCCCAGCCTGCCTTGCTGCTCTCTAGGAGCCCTTTGTCAACTAACTCATTCAGGAGGGGCTGAAGCATCCCCTGCAGGCACAGAATGTGTTAGGGTTAGAGCCCAGTGAGATCCCGAGGTGGGCTGGGTGTTGTCAGAGCAGGGCCTGTGCAAACACAGCTGCTCTTTGGGGGGTTTGACAAGGCTTTCAATAAAGCCCTTTATCATTGGAGTTTATGTAGAGAGATGTGGTGGTTTTACTCCTCTTTCCTTAACATAAAAATGGAAATTCAGTGTACAGGAAGGGGAGAGGCAGCCAACAAGTTTTGCATTTTCTTGGAAAACTGATGTGCAAAACAAGGACAGCTCTGTGTGCTCTGCTCCTAGTGACGAGGCCAAGCTCACTACCAGATCAATTACAGTAATTTTTTTTTCCCCAAAAAAAGACCTCACAAAATCCAGGTCTCCACCCATGCAGTTCCTCTGTCAGGTTTTGCCCAATTTCAAGCATCCCAGAATGTTATGCTACTAACACATGGTGCTTGGGGTCTGAAAGCAACTGCAGGCATCAGTAGTATTCCATTTGGGGATGCATTTGAAGCAGAATACACCAAGAGGATTTTATGCAGATAAAGAAAGAAGAAATGGGAACAAGTTAGCTAAAAGTCATTTTTGCAGAAGTAAACCTGTGGTGGGAGCTGCCAAGGACTCGTCTTAGCTGCGTTTTTTCCCTTTTGATTTGCAGTTTTGTGTCCACTTTGTTTTGCTTCATGTATTTCTTTCAAGGTCCATTGTGGTGACTGTTGAATCCCTTGTTTCACATCATTATTTTGGTTGCTTCTTATTGGCATTGACTTATCATGCTGCAAGTGGAGAAAACACCTGGAGGGTGTCTAAAACTGCCCAGCTGCAAAGAGAAACCTCCTCATGCTCTTCCTGAACCCTGCAAGGAATTGATGCCTAAAGGTGCCAGTAACTCACAGTACACACAGGAAGAGCAGCCCCAGATGGGCATTCTTTCCCCCTGAAGTAGCTCTTGTGTTTCACTTAATTTTGTTTGTGAGGAGCATTCTCATTCTCAAAGGGTTACATAGAGGTGTCTGAAGGCTTTGCTGCAGTTTGCTGAGGGGAAGGTTCTGCCACTTGCTGGCAACAGCACAGACACAGACACAGGTGTTCCTGGTGTGTTTGTCTTTGCACATCATCTGAGAGAGGGGGGCACTGACTTCATCTTGGTTTCCAACATTAGGTCACCTGTATTGTTACAGGGACATGTTGCATTTAGCAGCATGCCTCTTGTGGGCTATTTAAATATCTCTGAAGAAAACCAGTCCCTTCATGGAATTGAAAGGGTGTGGTGATTGCTTCAGTCCAGCTTCCAGCACTTAAAAGAATGAAACTTAATACTATTCAGGTTGGTGGAAGTTTGACATTTCATTAATACTAGTTTTTAGTAATTAACTTGGTGGGAGCTCAAGTCTGGCCGGCAAGAAAGGGCTGTTTGCGTTGCCTGTGGCTCTCAGCCGTGTGAGCCCGTGTGTCTGGGCAGGTGGGGGGTCCCCAGCACTGGGTACTTGGTTCTAAGCAATGTTCACTCTGGCAGTTTCAGTGTAGGGGATCGTGTTAGTTTGACGTTTGTAATCCTGTGTTTTCACGCTGGCAAGCACTAAATCTGGTCCAGATGTTTAGGACAAAATCCAAACCTGAAGTTTCATCGTACGGTTTATTTAATGTGTTACACCAAATTGACTTCAGTTCTCTCTTGCAAAATGGGTTGGGATTTTCCAGTGTATTTATGTGCAATTTTTGTTGTATCCCATGAAAAGAATATTTGAAAGAAAACATGTATAAAGTTCCTTGTTAAAGCAAAGAGGTGATTGTCTTTCCTCTCTGGGGCTTCTGTGTTGGAGGATGTGGGAGGGACCCACCTGAGTGTTCCATGCTGCTGGTGTTCCTGCACTGACTGTGTGGTGTCACCATCCATCCTCAAACCTGGCGAGCCCTGGGCAGCGTCTGAGGCTCAGTGAGGTTACACACTCCAGGTGGAGCATCCCAGCCACTGGGGGCTCAGGGCAGAGCAGAGTTTGGGTCTTCCCCCTTTGAAGGGGAGGCTTTTGAGAGGCCCCACCACCGGTGTCCCACTTCAAATCCATCAGACACAACTCTTTACAGCACCAGAGCACCTCTGTTGTAGCACCTCTGGTAGCAACAGGATGGCAAACGGTATTTTTACCCTTTTATGACTATAAATGGTTCTTTGAAAAACTGTTTCAGAAACAGAGGACTTGAAAGGTGAATTTGGACATCTAAAAAATGCTTTTGTATGGATACTGTGATGTTTTACAAAGTGATCTAATTTTGTTATTTCTCAAAACAGTGTAAACGTGTAATTAATAGAGTAAAGGATTTTAAAGCTTCATCCTGTGCTGTATGTCTGTAAATACATTCCATAATTTCTGTTACATATAAATGTGTTTGAATATTGTATATTTTAAATTGCCTGTATTCTGCCAGTAGTGTGAACGTCTAGCACATTGATAATATAAAAGGAAACCATGGATATTTGAAATAAAGTTTTAAAACTCACATGAATTACAGTATTTCTTCCTGATGTTTTTCTGTTGAATCAATGAATGTCACATCCTCTGTGTCGGGTGTTAATTCCCCTTCCACATCATCACAGTTGGCATTTGATGGACCTGCTTTGGTTCTCTACTTTTCGTAGATCCTTCTGAGTCCCTTCCAACTGAGACTATCTGGGTTTGTTCTTAGCCAGAATGTTTACTTCTCTTTTTGTCCCTCCTCACCACTAGTTTGTATTATTTAAACAAAAAATAGGACGCAAGGCCTATAAATTGCCAGAGATCCACAGACCCTCCCTGCCTGCACAGGCTGTGTTATCCTATGCTGCTCTTCCCTGCTCATCAAGCTGCTTCAGCATCCTTGTCTGACCTGGTGATTCCATCAGTCACTTGGGAGAACTCCATTCCTGCCTCTGTCAGGGCTGCTCAGCTCTCTCCAGGTATTTATTTCTGCCCCTCAGGCTAAAGCCTCCTCCTAACCAGCTTCCCAGTCTCCAGCCTTTCTTATCCATTTAATTCCCAGGAAAACTCTTTCTCCACAGTGCTCACAATTTCCCTGCAGAAAATTCCGTGGAGGTACACTTTGATCCCGTTTCTCCATAGCTGGGAAAATGGAGCAGTTCCTCAGAACTGCCGGGTTTGGGACTCTGCTCCTGTCACTGGATGTGCCCAGCCTGTTTGCTTGGCAGCTGTACAGCCAAGAAACACAAGTCTCCTGTGGTTTCTGCGGATCGAGGTGAGGCTGGTTCAGAGAGCAGCACCCCTGGGATGGGCTGGTGCAGCAGAGGAGGCCAGGAGGAGCTGGAGGGGTGGCAGTGTGGCCACAGTCCCCTGGCAAGAGTCTGTGGCAGCTCCCCGGGAGGTGTGAGCTCACGGGGTTCACACCCCTGTGCCCCTGTTGTGACCCCACAGTGACCAGGACAATCGTGTTGGGACCTGAGGTTCAGCACACCCCACTTTATGGGAGTAGCAAACCCTGTTCCCCTTTTTGTTTTTGTTTCCAGAGTTTTGTTTCATTCTCTGCTGAGAAGTGAGCGCAGCCCAGCTGAGGCCACGCATCAGATTTCAGGTGTTTGGCTGCATTACTAAAGCATGCCTGGAGTTTGATATAAACAGCAGAGATCTGCTGCCCCCCCCATCCTGCTTTTTCCTTAGCTCAAACCCTCTGGAGAGTTTGTGATCAACTTCGTTCCTTCCACCCAAGAAGGTCACCTGTTAACAGCCACCACATATGGAAAACACTAGTCCGTGGTGAAATGTACTGAGTCAGCAGCGCATGAAAAGGAAGAGTTAAAATTAGGAACGTAACTCCCGGGAGTGCATTGAGATGCCTCCTGCAGTGGGATGTAAGCACAGTCCTGGCTTGACACTGCACTGGAATTACCCTTGTTCTTAGCACTGTGTGGGGACCGTGGGAAGCAAGTGCATTTGTTCACAGCTTTGGTACCAGTGCTGGAATAGGAACGTGTTCAGGTGTCAAGCAAGTGGCCGTGCTCCAGCGGGAACACCGGTACTTCTAACATGGATTTATCTGGAGCATCTGAAACTGCAGCACTCCTGGATAGTCGACTCTGCCTGACAGTGGGGCACCAGCCCCTTTCCCTGTTCAGAGTTCTGAGCCAGAGGCTCTCTGCTCATGGTTTATCTTACTCCCAGTTCAGCTCGGACATGAGGATGTTTGGATGGTGCCAGCACGGGCTGGTCACAAAGAGCAGAGCAGACTGGTTTGAGCTCATCTCCTGCCTTGGGAGAGTCAGAAATGAGCCAGTTCAGCTGCAGGGCTTTTTGCTCAGACCTGCATGTGATTGACTGACAGTGGTGTCAGGAGAAGGGGTTCCCTTCTTGCCCTCTTAGCAGTTCTACTCCCCAGCAGATCCACTCCCTGCCTACAGCCCCATCTCGCTGAGCAGGGACAGTGGCCGGGGTGGTGGGGATGGTGTGACAGACCAGCTCCTGTAGGCAGCATGTCCAGCTGTCTTTTCCCATTGTTCCTCCCCTCAGTCAGAAGGAGCTGCTCTGTCTGCGTGCTGACATTGTGCAGGGCTGTGGGAGTGGAAACCTGTGTGCTCTGACTGTACTTGTGTTTGCACTGCAAACTGCCCACGTTCTCCCCTGCTGACCTGACACGGGCGCTGGCAGCAGGGAGAGCACAGCTGGAGCCCAGACGTGGGTGCGTCGACCTCCCTGCCTGACCCACAGCAAACACCAGCACTCCAGCCATGGCCAGTGTTTTGAGGGCTGCACAGGAGGTTCTGGGTGCAAAGCATCCCATGCCAGCGAGCTACTGGGCTGGTAACAGGATTACCTCCCACTATCTGTCTTATTCCCATCAAGCAGTTTGGGGGGATATTGTGTTTCTCACTGCTTTGATGCAAATCCCCTTTGTGTTGGAGAAACTGTCTTTCTGCTGTACAAAGGCTGTACAAGGGCAGCTTCAAGATCTTGACTGCAGCTGCACCTTAACTGTGTCTGTCATGAACTGTGTTCTCCAGAATTGCCCAAACTCTGTTATATGGTTTATTTTGTCCTGTCAGACAGACTGCAGTGCTCTGCCCAGCAACAGACCTGGAGCACATCTGTGGGCACTTTCTTTACTTTCTTTACTTTTTCTTTTCCTTCCCTGTTTCTGTCTGCACTGCTGCCTGTTCCTTCAGAAGCTTCTCGAGGGCCTGGTAAGGGCCAAGGAATCTGCGGACCATCGTGCCTTTCCACCAGGCCTGCACCTGGAAGTGAGAAAGAGAGGCCTCAGGGGAAATTTCTTGCTGGGGTACCTGGTACAGCTCAATGCCAGAGAGTCTTTCCTGTGCTCCCCAGACACAGGAGGGAACCTCCAGCCCACACAGCAGCCATCAGGCCTTCCTGGTTGCACTGGAAGCACCCACAGCTAGGGCAGGGCATCTGTGGCTGGTGGCAAGGGACAAGCAGAGGCACTGCCCCATGGCCCTCCCTGTGTCACCCATGCAGTGGAGCTGATGCAATGGGCACAGCCCCAGATCATTCCAAGAGACTGGCTTCTCCCCTTTGGCTCCCATCTCAAACCTGGAGCCAACTGCTGGCTCTGAGTCAGAAAGGGACAGGCTTTGTCCTTTGCTTGTGCCACCCCACACCAGCCAACTTTATGGGGCCGTTTTCTACCTGGACAAAGCCTGTGGCACAGATTATTAGCTCCCAGCTGCTGATGGAGCAGCATCACCTCAGCATTGCTCCCCTTTACCTTCAGGGCGCTCTTCAGCTCCAGGGCGTCCTGCTCTCGTTGTTTTTTTCTATCCTTCTTTTCTGTCCGGTCAGTGATGATGTTTTCCTCGAACATCAGGCACTGCAAGAGAGCACAGGGGTGGCAAAAGCCACATGACAAACACATCCCCTAAACTGCAGGGCCAGCCTTTGAGGCTTACTGTGCCCAGCCACTTGCCAGGGCAGGGCAGGGTTCACCTGTATCCTGGTGCAAGGATTCTTCTCCTCTGGCTGCCTACGTGTCTCATCCTTGCTACTCACTTCCCACAGCCCTGCCAGAACTGCTCAGGCCTGTGGGTCATGGGGTGGGTCCCCACTCTGTGCACCAGGGAGCTCCAGGGCAGCGCAGGGGTAATGTGTGACTGTGGACCTTCCTCCCCCACCTCCTTTGTTTGATCTTTCCTGAATGCAGATGGCAAATGTTGCTCATTACCACTGTCAGTCCTCAGGCACTTCGAGCTGCTGCCAAAGTGGAACCTCTCAAGGCCTGGGTGTAATTAACCCCTGATCCCGTGCTCTAAAATGGCTGTCTGATGGTGTCCCAGGCAACAGCTGGTGGTGGGGAGGACGTGTGGTCCCTCAGGCTGAGCAGCAGAGGATGTACAAACACACTTGGGACTCTGAGATGACAGTGCACAGAGTGAAAAATGAGCCCACAAGGAGGAAAACATCAAACCCAGTCCCATCATCTCAGACCCAGTGACGGTAAGGAATGATTACAAGTTAATTCCTTCTGGCTTTAAAACACACATTTTTCTAGACACTTCCCTCTGCCCTGTGCTGCTGTTCCACTGTGATCAGAGCCCAGTAGTTAACCAAGAACCCAGTGTGGGGCAGGAATGGTTCTAACTGGAACCAGCTCCCTGATAACAGCATTGTGCAGCTGGGAATGTGTGTGTCTGCGGGAAGGGATGAGCTGCCTTTTTCAGTTCCAGCCTGTCTTACCCTGATGTTGCTAGAAGGAGCTGGAAGAAGCAGATTTGTTCAGACTAAGGCAGCAAACTAAGGTGAGGTGTACTGATGGGATGGGACAGTGTCTTTGCCCCTCACAAGTGCTGTCAGTAGCTCTCTCAGTACTTGCTGGTATTTGAAAATAGCTGTAGGGGAAATATTATCATCCCTCCTTGATGTCACAGGTGGCAAATGGAAGATGACATCTCAGTCGCTGCCTTCCCAGGACCAGTGTTTATAATTGGACCCTGTGCCTCAAAGTTACTGATTTATTTTTTTCCCATGGTCCTGGTTCCTTATCTGAATGAGGGTAGGAAAAAGCCCGGTGCAGTTTTGCGTGGCTGAGCACTGAGATGCTGCTGATGTCTTACCTCCTTGGCAAATTTCTGCATTGTTTCCAAGTTCTCTGCCTTCAACGCTCTTAGGTCATCCAGTTCTACTTCTTTCGCGTCAGTGTCATTTTCATACTTCTGCATCCAGTATTCCAGCTTCTCTTCCACCTTCTGCATGGGGAGGAATTGGTGCTCAGCATGGTGCAAAGAGTGCACAGGTGAGAGGTTTGCTGCTATTACATGGCCTGCTCTCAGGAGGGTGGTGAGAGTCCTGTAAATGGTGCACGGTCAGTGTTTCTGGCTCATCTTGGAAGGATCAAGCCCCTAGGACAAAATTACTGGATACAGGATAAATTGCTGCTGGCCTGCAGGCCCCTCACTGGAGTTCACCACGGCAGCCACGGCACTGGACTGGGGATGAGGAGACTGGGTTGGGCTTTCAGGGGTGCATGAGGGATGGAGAAGCACTGGGGGTTAGTTTTGTACACAGTCAGTCCTGGTGAAGCAAGAGACAAGCAGAAGCCATTCTTCGTGTGTATATGGGGGGGAGTGTTTAAAAAACAATTTGTCAATGGGAAAGGTTTCATCCTCTGCCTGACTCCTTATCTGCTTTCTGGATTAAGCACCAGGAATAAGGTCCCAGGGGACAGCACTTCACGCTGTTTCAGGTTGTGAACTTGGCTTTGTCTCACTCGTGAATAGGGCAGGTGTTTCTGAAACAGTCACACAGATGACTTCCTGCCATTCACCAATGACTTCTCCATAGCAACAACTGTGATTGCTTCCATGGAAAAATAATCTGAGGAAAAGCATCAATCTTATTACGGCATCACAGCTGGACACACAAGGGAGATGGAGGGCACGGTCATCCTCCTCTCTGCGGGCCCCTGCAAAGCCACCAGCTGCTGTGTGAGCACTGAGGGGCTGTGCCTGGCTGTGTGCTGGAGGTCAGACAGGCTGCAGCTTGGGCTTGGACAGTCCCCTTGCTGTGAGCATTGATCAGAGCAAGGCTCTGGGGTACAGAGCAGTGTTTAATTGCTCACAAGATACAGCACTGGTTTGCACTCAAATTACATTTTTAAAAATGTATTATCTCCTATTAAATTTTGTACTGGCAGTGACATCAGGTACCCTGCAGAAGTACAGGTTTTCTTCCAGTTCTATCATTTATGAGAGGCTTTGCAATGTTAACACCACAGGGACATTCATGGTTGGTTACTGCTGAGAATGTGCACAATAGCTGTGGGTTAGCAACTCTCCAGCCCTGATTCTTCCTCAGATAAAGATAAGGCAAAACTGGTCTGGCAGTTTGTGTGGTTCCCCCCTCAGTGTCCCCTCTGTGCAGCCCTTGGGCAGTGGGTGCTCTTCCCCGAGGTGCTGGGAGCCCCAGATACTGCCAAGGAAGGTCTAAATAACATTCCAATCAGCCAAATACAACTACCTGAGGGAGGAAAAATTTGCGACACCCGAATAAACAATGCCAATTATTACATGAACACTAATTTTAAGGAAATGTACCGATGTGTAGCAGATCTCACTTCTGGGAGAGCTGGGTTAATTAAGACATGAGGATAAGTAATCATTCTAACTGCAGCAGCCATGAACCTGGTACATTTGTGGAGCAGTAACTGTTTTTCTTTAGGTATTAATTGATGATACAATGTTTATAGGTTGCTATTTTAAGCACTAGCTGGCAGTCACACATACCTGATACTGTTGCCTGAGGAAATTTTCTGTCTCTGTGTGGAGCTGAATCTCCTCATCAGTTTTGTTCTTCAAGTTCTGTGATCAGTGCAGACAGAAAATGTGAGAGTCAGTGTTAGTGTGTAACACACTGCTGCTGAAAGCCAAAATAGAGTGCTGGAGCTCTGTGTAGTCCACGGACATTTTTTCCAGTGACAAAATTAACTGAGGCAGTCCTTGCCCCTGGGCCATCCATGAAATAGGGACAATTAGATCAGATTTTGATCAGTCAAAAAAAGATGCTTGCAAAACCAAAACAGTTTTCTAGTCCAGTTCACCTTAGGTCCACAGGAGCAGCTCTGTCAGCACAGTCTGATGGGGGCAATGCTGGGAGCTCAGGCTGCCTGTGTGCTAAATACCCTTGTAACTACCCCTTTGGACATACTTGTGGGTCTGGTTTTCTGACAGTGGCATTATGTTAAGCATTCACTGTCTCCTGCAGCTACACCATCTGTGCTGTTGCTGTTTGCAGGACCATACAGAGAAGCAATGGAAAATATAAAGCTTTCTAACCTCGATGAGTTTCCAGATCCAGTTCAAACAGCTGTGGTGGTGACTATAATGGAGAACAGGAAGGGCATCTGGGGAGCAAGGGAGGACTCTGCCCTTTACTGACTGGAGATGCCTTCCAGTATGGGCCATGGGGAAGGGCTTACCTGGATTTCATTGTTCAGGGCATTCTCTTCCTTGCTGCATTTCCTCTGGGTTTGGTGGATCTGGAGGTCTGTGTCTTTCTTCATGTAGGAGCTTTCTGTGTCCAGTTTGGCCGTCTTCTCTTGGAGTTTGTCTTTGAGGCGATCAATGATCTTGTCTCGGTTCTAGTGGAGACAAAAGCAGCACAAAAGCAAGCCTGGAGACTGAAGTCAGAATGTTAAACTCAGAAGAGACAAGGCTATAGGCTTCACACTTTCCCTGAATGTTGCTCTATTTCAACCTCTGCTTCAAAGGTTAATTTGATTTGTAACTCATATAGATGGCAATAAACCCATCAGCAAGGAGTGATTACCTCTGGATACGGTGGAGTGATGAACAGAGTGGGATGAGAAGCCAGGCCTTCTGGTCCCTCGTGCAGATATGGATTCAGACATGTTTAGTATAAACATGAAAGAAGCCAAATAATTTTAGCCACTTAAAGCTAGGCTTTCCTTATACTAACTTCTTGGATTAGACCATCTCAGTGAGTGAGCATCTGTAAGAGGAAGATAATGGCTCAGCCCCACATAAGCCAAAGTCTGTTATCCTAAAGTAAACTTTATTCCTTGGATTCATTTTTTCTAGTTATGCAGCAACTATATAAACTCAAATTTAGGAACAGGTGCAAATTAATCCTGTCTTGCTTATATGTTTAAACAGTTATTTCTTGAAATCTTAACAGGTAGATGGTGCCCACTTTGTTACAAAAACATACACCCAGGGCAAGGAAGAAGTGTCAAGGAAAAGCTGACTATGAGCTCCCAGCCTCTCCCCATTCCTTGTTTTGTGATGGAGCTGAGCTTTCCCTTTCTATTTCTGCTCTCCAGAGCTCCCCCACAGGCAAGAATCCTGAGTGGTTTGTCCAGCTTTTGGAGTGTGCTCCGGAAGCAAAGCACACTTGCTTGATTTGGGATTGCTGTTTTGTTTACTCCTTTTTAATTAATTTCTTTCAGTAATAGATAAAAGTTCATCATTTCAGGGCTGGAACTTGGAAGAACCGCCTGTAAAATGAAAAACTCTAGACTTTTGTATTGAGAGTTAAGAAGGTCATCAAAGCAAAGCCTCCTGTGCAATTATGCAGGATCAACGTGAACACCTCTGGTTTGGCACCCAATTGCTCTGTCATAGACTTTCTCTTTGCTTTCCTGCCATGCTGTGATGGGTTTGATATTCATCAGCCAAACCTCACAGCTGAAGATAAAGATGAAATGCCAAAGTGCCGGCATTTAAACCTTTTGAAGCCCACATATCTTGTCTGTGAAGTACCTCACATTCCTTAGCTGTGTAAACATGGAAAAATGCCACAGGAAGAAGCCAGCTCAACAGTGCTGCCTTTGAAAGCCTCTGCAGCATGACTCATTTGGAAAAGGTTTCCTTATAAGAAGAGTTTGGAGCAGCTAAAAGGAAAGTCCTTACTTCTGCACTCCTTGTCTGACATAGTTAGGAAGAGTAAAGTACATTTATGAGGCTCATGACAACTGGGGCCCTTGGCTGATGGTGTTTTGGGGGTTCAAAGGTCAGGCGTTCTCATGCTTTTGAAGGTTTCCAACATCAGATACTATTTTACAGACATATCATCATATGACTGCAGACAGCTACAGACATGAGCTGTTTGTGCCCTATTAAGGCTTCTGGTAATGGCCTTTATTTTCCCTGGCATGGAATTTTGGTGGCTATTGGGAGGGGTTGTGTTCCCAGTCTGTAGACATGGGAGGTGAGTGTAACACTCTATTTTGAGATTGTCTTCCTGGGTCATGGTGTAATCGTGTCTACACTGAGGGGTTGGCAGAGAGAATGGGGAGATGCTAATGGAAAAAAAACAATGTTTTGTGGTGCTGAGCCTCTGGGAAGTCAAGTGCTGCTGATGTCAGTGTGTTAATCCTATCTGCCAAAGATCTGCAAACAGGCTAGAAAAGAAGGGTTCAGCCTAGGTTACAAAGCACTCAGAGATATGAGAAGAGCATGAACATTTCACCAGGTTATTTTCTTTCTCATTTCATATTTGAGTAAAGCAAAAAGTGCTTTTGATCCCAGCACCCCAGGCCTCAGCCGGGATGGGGGCCCATCTGCTCTGTTTGTTTTCCCTGTTGTATGGCATGTTTGTGGTTTGGATTTGGTCTGCGGTGTTGTAAAACGTCCTGGTTAGAGGTGGGGGAGTCTGGGGGCTTAGTTACACAACCCAAAGCAGATGGGAAGTGAAATGCAAAACCCCTCTGGAAGTGAAATGCAAAACCCCTCTGGTGGTTTACAGCAGCGTCTGCCTGGAGAGGGAGAGTCATCTGCAGGGATGAGGGCAGCTCCTGCTGCTGGGCCTGGCACTGCAGATCTGGGCACTTTCGGTGTTCGGCTGCAGGGAGTAAATGCTGCAGTGAATGCCCACAAGCTGTGGGCACCATCTGCAGAGGGTGCTGTTCCCTGAACTTCAGGGACAGGCACTGGGAAAATGAGTTAATATTTATTCGTTCTGGTTTATCATAGCAAAGGTCCCCACCAGGACACGGAACGCTTTCATAGCTGATGCAGTAAATCTCTGGGCTGCTTATTTGGGATGACTTCAGTGTTGAATCTGCCAAACCAAAGATGCAAAATCATTCCTTGTGTCCAAAACTATCAGAAAACTGTCAGAGACCAAGATCAAAACCCAGGAAATAGTTGTCAGGAGCCAGTCTGCTTCACAAGCAGGTAAACAAGCTGATTTTCTCTGATCTCTCAGTCACAGACATCAGCTCAGAGGCCTGTCTGTTGTCACCCAGTGCCCCAGGAGTCTGCCCCACAGATGCTGTTTGGCTGCAAAAACAACTGCACTTAGCTGGAGACATTATCTACACTCCTGTGTTTTCATTTACTTTGATTTATCTCTCTTGTAAGTGCCGCGAAGATCTCCCAGCTCTTCCACAGCAATTAGTGTTTACAGTCATTTGAAATACATCTGGTTACAAAAGTAGCCAATAGGAGTAAACAGTCTGAGGAATTCCCCAGCAGTCAGATGAACCTCCTGCGGCCAGCAGCACTCCCCGTGCTGCCATTTGGCAGGGGAAGGGGTGCTGTGCTCCGTGCCGGCAGCCCCGGTGGGGAGCCCTGCTGCCTCTGCCTTGCTCCCACACCCAGTGCCTCGGAGCTCAAGCCTCTCACTGGCAGCTGCAGCATCTCAGCTTGCAGAGCCTGGAGATATGCTTAGATCTGCACACCTGCTGCAGCCTGGACCCGCTCCCCCTGAAACCACAACGTGTGGCCCTACAGACGCTTCAGTGAGGCCACAGCCTGCATCTCTGTCCCAGCTCCAGAACATCCCCATGCTGCACACCTCCAAGGAATGTCAGGGCCCAAAGGACAGAGGGGCCGGCAGGTCACCCAGCTTCAACAGAACAGCTTCTGCAGCCCTCTGCCAGCTCACGTACCATCCCAGCAACTGTAGGAGAGAGCTGGTGAGAGGCAGCTGCAGAGAGAGCAGGACCTCTTGGCAGCAGCACTCCTGTGGAAAGTCGTGCCCCTCTGGAGCCAGGTTTGGATCTGGTGCACCAGCTCTGGGTCCTGCTGCACTCCCTGGGACTCTGCCAGCAGTGGAATGAAGTCATGCAGAAGCTCAGGACCATCACAAACCTTGTGCCTTCTACTGTAATCACCTGGTGCATTTCTCCAGTAGAAACATGCACCAGTGGCTGTGTATATATGTTTAATACATTCCCTAGAACACTCCATTGATGCATTTCCTGGGAGAGGAAAAGGGAAGAAACATGATGGATTTTAGTCACACTACTAAAAGCACGACCAGGTGGGGCACTGATACAGTGGAGTTGGATGTGTTATGACAGCCCACACAGAATTGAAGTTATGGACCTGTTTTCACTGGTACCGTGGTGCGATGGCTTGGATTCCTGTCTGGTTGGTAGCTGCAATATTTACTGCCTGTTACACCACACTTGCACACATGTATGGCACGAGTGTACACAAAACCTGCAGGACATAAAAAGTCTTTGGGCAAAGAACAGTGCAGGAATGCTAAAGTTTACATTCCTAAATTTTTATGTTAAGGTGTATAATTCTATGTATTAATTTGTTTCAAAACCTGTACAGACTGCCATCACTTGTCCAGGAAACCCAAGAAAGTGAGTATTTTTATACAACCTAGAAAATGAACACTGCAGCAGCAAACAGAGCCCTGCAGCCAAACCTGAGCTACCGGTGCTGCTCCTGCACGGAGGGGTAAGAGCAAAACCAGACAGATCATTTCAGCTCCTTTACAGATGTCAGTGCTTTCCAAGAGGAAAGAAAACAAAACAAGAACATTTACGTTTGATTTGTGTTCCATTAGAAAGAAAAATGAGCTGAGCAGGCTAATAAAGTATTAATTAGCATCTCATTAAGAAGTAGCAAGAATGAGAATACATATACACAGGAAACATGAGTGAAGCAAAGGCCGTGTTTTTCTGGTTCCAAGATTAGATTTGCTTGCTTTTGTTTTCTCATCCACTAGGCTGGAGACAACCATGTTAGGCTTTTGTCTACAGGTCTATGCATTATTATTGTTGTTCAAAGTACTCCAAAATCAGCAAGCTGTATTTTTGTTTTTAATTTGTTGGCAAGGTGACAAATCATGCAAGTGTCTGTAAAACTGCCTACGGGAAAATCCCATATGAAGCAAATAGAAATTACTCTCCCTTGGGAGACGCAGTGAGACACCATTATTTTTGGCACGGGAGGAAAGCAGTACTTGAAAGTAGTCTTGTCTTTGATTTGTTACCAAAGCCGAAACTATAAGGAAGCCCAGAAAAGGACTTCTAAGATTAAAATATTAAATACCAGATGAGTGCAGATCCCACTTGATGAGGCAAAACCCAAGAACTGATTAGCACGGAAGGGACAAGGAGAAGCACGTTCTTATGACTGCAAGAGGTAGAAGAGGTGCAGGTCAGGACACAGAGAAGTGCCCCTTCTCTGCACAGTGCCAGGACATTGCTGCTGGTGCGAGGTGGGATGGTTACAGCCCCCCACATACCAGACCTTGGGAAGGCATTAAACCAGAACTGGGTACATATACTGTATACACAGACGTGGTGAGGTTTGAGGAGCACTACACAGAAGGAGAACTCCCTCATTGCATTCACTAGCTTGGGGAGTGGGAGAACAGAAACTTCTCAGGAGCCATCAGAGCCTGACTAAGAAGGGACAATGTGCAGAAGCAAAAAGATCCATCATTTTTTTACAACCATCCTGTATTTACAATTAAACTTTCCACTGCATATGCATCCAGGCTGCCAACACAAAACCTTCATGTTCTACAAACCAAACTTCACCGGCATGTCAGTGGCTTAAAATTCCTCTGTGTAGTCAACTATATCCTGGCTTGATTACTGTCTATGCTATTGTCCAAAGACAAAATTCAGTGATACCAGTTCTTTCCTCAGATGCCCTTGCTGTCCTCTTGCTCACTACTGAACAAAGTGTCAGATTCTTGTTCCTTCCTCCAGCCCCTGTACAGCCCTGACCCTTTCGCTCATTTGCTATCACACACTGTCTCCTGCCCTAGCAGGGCCATGTTGCATGAGCATCAAGTCTGAGCTGTCTGGTGAGCATTACAGTGACCAGTGATAAGCCACTGAATTGATCTGCACTTGTGTAGCAAGTCTGACGTTTCCAGAATGCCCCAGATTTACTGCTCGTGCACACACTATTTGCGTGATGCAGACAGAAGGGCTGAAGCTTTCCAGAAAGATCAAGTTGACAGCATATGTGCAATAACATTGATCTGCCCTTGTGTAGGCATGTTTGGGATTTTCTAATGTCTGGAAGCCTAGAAAAATACTATAATGGCATTTTTCCCAGACAAAAATGTAGGTAGAAAAATGACCTGCCCCTATACAAAGTGTCTCTCTTTCTCATTCCTTCTTTGTCACATTTTCTTCTGTGCCAGATGATCCACATGAGTATGAGAGAACCTTAGATACTGCTATCTGCAGATAACCTTTTTCTCACTGATTGCAGGTATCTGTGCTTTGCCACTCCCAGCTGTGTTCTTAGGATATTCCAATTTGATCGTGATGATTATGAGCATTTTGAGCTCCCATTTGAAAACCTCTGGACACTGCTCTCAAAGTCATTAGTGGGCTAATTCCAAATACAAATCCTTATTGCATTTATTCTACTTCTGTATTCCTAAATGATGGATCATTCTGGATGCCACAGGTCCTCCCTGAGTACTAGATCCTGGGCAGTAGAGTCCAGCTTGCTAACAGGCTTCCCCCCTGGCACAATGCCCAGTGCTAAGTGCTCTCACCTGAAGGTCTTTTGCAGTTTGTCTCTTGACATCTTGCAGCTGTTTCTGGAGTGACTTTATCTCCTTCTTTCCTTCCTCCTCCCTGAAGTGGGAAAATACAATCACTTCAATGTATCAAAAAAGACAAGAGCTGTTTACCTAGAAAGGGAACTTCCTGTCTCCTGAAACATTGTGGAAAGATAAACAGAAACTTCTCACCAAAACTACTGACTTGTTCAGTAAATCCTGAAAGAAGAGGTGCACAAAGGGAGCAAGGCGGATGGGGATGAAAGGGAGAATGAGCCAAAAAACCAGGGGATGCTCTTGTTAAAAGCCTGGAGTGGACTTAAGGATGATGCAATTCCTATAGCAGAAAGGGAAGATGCCTGTCATTGAGTCACAGTTTCTACATTTCAGTAGATTCTGATTCTGTGCAGAAGTGTGTCTGAGCAGCAGAGTGCCAGCTTGTGTGTCATTATATGTATGGAGAATGTTTTTTTCATATTAGACTTAAAATCTTCCGAAAAACACTGTCTTAGGTTCTGAGATCTGTGAAGGGATCTAAGTGAAGGCCAAAAGCTGGAGAGGTCCATCTGTCTAAAACAAAGCAGATGCAGTAATGTTTTAGGTGATATTATCTTATTTCAGTCAGAGCACTTATCTAAGCTTTTATGCTCCTGATTTGATTTAAAACCAGTAAATACTACAGTTGGCACCTGAGACTTTGTATCCTATCCCAACCTTACAATCACACATGCATTTAATTTTCTGAGTCCTTAGCTAGTTTGACTGTGATGAACAAAAGCTCCTGATAAGGAGTCCCAGTGTCACTGAAGACGCCTTTCATAGTGTATTCACACAAAACCAGGCAAGTATTTATTATCTTGAAAGACAGATCAAGTTCGTTCCATGAAAAGAATGTACAGAAGAACAGAGTGGCTAGACATGATTCACAGAATGGAATAAAAAGCATTATGTACTTTCTCATTATAATCTGTCTGCTCCTTTCTGCCCTCCAGTAGTGGATAGTTATTCCACAACCAATTGCTACTCTCATTTTTGCTTTTTGTCCCTTCCATGGATAAACAATAAATCCTTTGGTTTTAGACAGTGGAAGAGTTGGGTTTCGTGCTTGAAATCACACATTCCACTGGAAGCTGGGGATTTGCCCTGGAGGCAGACCCCTGAGCCACCGCAGGAGCCGTTCCAGTAGGTTGGACTCATGACAAATCATGACTTAGAGCAGCTTTGCTGTGCACCCTAAATGATGGGCCTGAGCTGCTACACAGAGCAAAGTAGCTTTAAAGTGGTCAAATGCTTGTCTGATGACTGTGATTCTCTCTGACAGTCTTGGGGTTGAACCAGAGTTCTGCATGCTAAAAAAACTCCAAGAAATTTGAGGTAAGGAACCACCAGTGCTGAGATGATAACAAACCTGTACCCTGAAAGATTTGGGACAGAAGAGGATCTACAGTGCAGTGGCTGGTGGATTAGCCTTGAGTAAGACAATTCCTCTGTCACCATCTGTGCTGAACCCTCACTGCTGCTGGGAAAGGGGAGCCAATTAGCATATGGGTCAGAGCGGATTCTCCTGGGCATCAGACAACCTAAAGGCCATATGTTGCTGGCCCTGGTTTGAACAGATTCTCTGCTGCTCTGGCTTTCACTGGGGACAGGAGTTAAAGATCAGGGAGCTCCTACATCACATTATGTTTTAATTGAAATGAGACAGCATTTGCATTAATGCAGACACTGATGTGTCCACTGTGGTTAAAGCTCAGGCGATTCCTAGCTCAGATCAGTATCAGAACCATTCACTAATTGTTTCTGAAGGGAAAAGAATTGCAGTTTGTAAAGCAAGCAGAACAATTCAAGTTGAAAAAGTAGAATCTCTTCTGTATTTTGGTTTTATTGGGTCTTCTTCCTTTTCAGCATGTACCGAGTGGGAATGGGTTTGGCTTTCAGCAGTTAAGCAGAGAAGAACTGAACACAACACTGACCTGATGAGGACATCATAATACTTGCTCTTTTCTTCCTTCTCTCTCTCATTAGCTTCTGTTAGGCTGTTAAATATTCCCGATTCCTGCATCTTTTTCATAGTGACAGCAATTACATCACTTGCATACTGCCTGCCAGGAACAAAAGGAACACAACAGTACTTTACAGGTGTTGGTACTACAGTGTCTGGCACCTTTATCCATTACTGTTTATAGATAAAGGTGAGGAAATAAAAGATCCCTTTTCTGTTCTTACATCCTACCAAACCCAGGAGTGCTTCTCCCATGGTATCTGCTTCTTGTACATCTGAAAAACTCTGTATTAGGAGTTGGTTGAAGTTTATCATTTAAAAATGCTGGCTGTGCTGCCATAAGGAAGGAGGCTGCTGGCCTGCAGTTGTGGTGACAGATAGGTGGATCCTGGAAAATGAGACCTGGGGATGCAAGTAAGTGTGTCTGTGGGGGGATATCTGGATGCCAAAATATTCCAGTACAGCCCTAAACTGATCTTAACAAATAACATGGGCTTGTCCAGTTTATTGAAGGTTATGGTGCATATGGCATTTATATTTTGGCAGCTCCCCCGTCTGTCTTTTAAACCAAAGGCTGCTGGTATTTCTGTAAATCAAGACACTGGATTAGGTGCAGGAATAAAGTTTGTTTTAAAAAAGAAAGAAAATATTTAGTCTTATCTGCTCTATAAAGGAGAATGGCTCTAACTGCCACAGAAACTCTGTGTGCCCTGCAGAATGAGTTCAGAAGAAAGCTCAGATCCCACTTTGCCTGTGGGATCTGCTAAGGGAACCTGACTCCAGGTACCAGAACATCAGCACTGATTAGTGTCTGGCATGAATTCCACCCAAGCAACCATTATCAACTGGGTAATGTTTTGCAGCTCCATTCAAAATAAACTACTGGTCATTATGGGGCATCCAGAGACAAGCAATGGCCAGAACCGAATGGCCTATGAACCTCAATCCCACTGTTATCCTTAGAGGAACTTCTGGACCAAGACTGAAGCACTCTGACAGTGGGAGAGTGGGGTGCATGTATTTTTGCTTTCAAGAAATAGACTGAGAACTTAACACCTGAGCATCCTCCACAGGTGCCTCACTCACCTGTCAGCCTCAATTTTTCTGAGCTTCTCTGCAGTCACAGTGCTGTGTTTCCTGTCCCTTTTGGGAGGCTGATGGGTGCTTTTCCCATCTTCAGTTTTCCCCATCTGCTGCTTGGGTTCAGTGTTTTTCAGGGCCATGGAGGTAACTGTTTCCTCACTCTCTTGCCTTGCTGACATAAGCTCTGGGTCATTAATGTCCGGCTCCTTCTGGGTCTCTATAATTTCTTTCATTTCCTGGATGCCAGTCTAAAAGGGAAGAAGAGACCTGCTTGCACACTGAGCAGTAGAAATAAACCCTCTGCAACATTATGTGAGAAGAAGAAAGATTAATAATAAACTAGAATAAAGCTTTACTAAGAGCAGTTGATAGTGCCTGTTAGAATCTGCAAAGAGTGGAAGAGCAGAAACATTTATGTTGCTTAGCTTTGAGCACACAGTGTAGCTAATTGATGTTTATGGGCCCAAAAGCCCTAAAGTGACAGGACTAGAGGAAGCCTCAAGAGGTGAATTCATCTGCTCCAAGAGATGCTGGTTCAGACTATGTCATTCCTGACATGTCCTTAATGGCCTCCAGCAATGGACTACACACCCTCCTGCCAGTGCCAGCACCTCTCAACAATCTTTACCGTAAGAAAGTTTTTTCTTCTCAGCAGCAGCTGAGCCCCTGGCTTGTCGTCCTGGTCTCTGTAGGCACAGAGAACAAATCATTGCCTCCTTTTTTTGCAGCAGCTTTTATGCACTGGAAGACTGTTAGCCTGTTTCCCCTCTGCCTTCTTTCCATCTTAGACATTTCCCACTGCCTGTCACCACGACCTTTGCCTACAGTATCAGTGTTATAACTAGAGCCATGTGGAAATAAAAGCGACAGACATCAGCTATCTGCTTAGCAGGTTTTTTGAGAGAGTGACAGCAGAGGAAGTGTAGCATGAATTCAAAAATGAAATTCAAAATATTGGCAGCTCTTTCTGCATGGAAAGTTATCTTGTGGACGTGTACACTTTTATTAATAAAAGGCAAAGGCCCAGAAAAAGCAAAATGAAAAATTATAAAATCAGCTAAGCTTTTGCTTCCAGGAATTTCTCTGCTTTATGTGCTATGGGTGAGAATGCAGGTGTGTACTCTGGGACACTAAAAGAGAAATTTTTCTTGCCTGCCTACTGACACCTCTGTGGCTGAATACTTCCTAGCAGCAGTGCTGACACCAGCTAACACAGTCACTGCCAACCCCATCCCCGTCCACAGCTGCCTGCTCCCCACCCTGGATGCATTGGGAAATGGATAAAGAGCTCACTGTGATGAAACATTTTCCAGCAAAAAGGAGAAAAAAAAAAAGGTTATTTTTGGCAGCACCAGTTCTCAGTCCAGATTCTTCAACAACCACACACACACATTTGTGCCAATAGAGTGCAGAGAGGGCAGAGTAAAAACAAGTGGTCAGGGCAGCAGCTGTGGATGCCAGGAGTACTTCCAAAAAGTTACTTGTCAAGTGAGGCTCCATTAGTGGTCTGTGAGGGTACTGCAAAGGGCTGCTTCCTTATCAATGTCTTGGACAACTCTGGATGGGATGGATCAGCCTCTGTCAGCACCTGACTCCTCACTGACTACAGAAGGAGGCTAAGTGACTACATGCTTAATTTTTGGACAGTTAAATTTACATTAAATGAATCACATGCAAAATATACTCAGAGCAATGAAAATTATGTAGCTAATTAGTAAAAAAAGGTTAAATAGCTGGCTGGTGATGGCTGTACTTCAGAAAGAACTAATTTTGGCAAACAAACTGCTTTAATATCATGTAGATTTTATGAGTATTCTGACAGATGCTTTTTAATGTCTGGGAAAATTCAAGACAGGCAATAACTGGATTGTCTGTAAACAGTGGGGACTTACACATGACCAAATAACTATGTAAGAGCAAGAAGTTTGTAAACTGCCTGTGTTACCATCTCCTAACAGAATTTTGTCAGTTGCCCAAAATTCAGCAAATAGAAAGGCTGCCTCCCTCTGGGGGATGCACTGTGTGAAGCAGTGTACAAGAGCATCTAATTTGGTAAAATCAGTGAGGTGCTGGCCAACACTGTGATTAATCCTCTTAGAAATGTCATCAACTGACATTTAGATGTCAGTCTTTAAAAATGCCATTGATTTGTTTGACTGACAGAGCTCCAGGGTGCTTTGGAAATACAGGTCTTCTACAAATACAATGAAAACAGGCAAGTGGAAACTGAGAAACAGGGAGGAATAACAAATTACAGAGCACCAAAGTTAGCAAGTCGCTTCCCTAAGCCATTTTCTTGTTTCTAAATTGTTTCCTTCTCGATTTGTTTTGGCATCTTTAAGAGCAGAAGTAAGGCTTATTATCTGGGATAAAGTTGTGTACTAAGCAGTGACTTGGTAAAAATGAGCATCTGTGATTGAAAAGTGAAGGTATTTTCTCTATAATTTAAGTGTACCTTCAGTAGGTCTATCAGCCTGAATCTGTGTGTCTGAAGAACTCCTACTGTCCCAGAGAAACGCTCTTTTTCTGTGTTTTGCTGCTGGCACATAAGAGGTTTCCCACTAGCTCAGAGAGGGAGAAGCATCCTCTGCGAACAGATGACGCCGGCTCATAGGAGTCTTTAAGGGGAGGAGTGCCCTCTATGGCACAGTCTGAGCATCGTTCCCGCCCTGAAATTCCTGTAACTCCGGCTGCTGCTGCTCTGCGATGGGTTTTTCGAAAAGGTAGTATGGCAAGGAAACACGTGAAAGACATGTTTATTTGTGTTCCTCTGGCATCCTTAACTGGTACATTAGACAGAGTGAACATCGTTAGATGTGAAAACTCGGATCCCAGTTTTTATTTCCGTCCTGGTCTCACACTTTTTTCTTGAGTTCATCTTAAAAAAGTTTCAAACCTGCTAAAACTGGAAACAGCCTGCTATATCACTTAAAATATATGACTGCAGAACTTAGAACCAGTTACCCCTCAGGATGGTCCCATCCTGTTTCCTATGTCTAACAGCCACCAGAAACATCACAACACCTTCCCCCACAGCAACAAACCTCTGCCTGAGCACTAGGCCTTCTCTCTTCATATCTCTGCCCAAACCCTCTTAGTTGCAATACCTATTAGAAATCAACTAATAATTAGTGATCACTGAGAAAGGGTAGTTACTAATATATTTTGAAGTGCATCTTTCTTAATGCATTGTCTGTGGGAACAAAAGGAACTTTATCATGGACTTAGAGAGGAACAGAATTACCCTGGGTTTGAGTACTTTCAAACCTTCTATTCATTTCTACTTTTAAAATAGCTGTGCATCTCCATAAGAACCTACATATGTTTTGCTTCCTTTTCCCTAATCCTTTGCTAGTCATCTAACCACCAAGATTTTAAAATTATTAGCCCAGGAAATCCATTACAGGTCAGTAGGGTCCTCTGCAAAGTCTTGACAAAGGCTTCTCAGTGGTGCTGCGGTATAAGCATTAAAATTGGTCATCTGTGCACTTTTATTGTGTTTCTCCACCCAGGGGTCATGGATCTTTCACAGAAAAAATACTTGAACTGATTTTTAAAAAATGCTGGTAAAAGCCAAGAAAAAAAAAGATATATATTTTTTTAAGCAGTGTGGATATAGGCACATACATGGCTGAGGTCTGTCTTGTCCTCGTCTGAAATTGGCATGATATACCCAAGAATTTCAAGCTGATCGACACAGTTCTCCAGCACAGCAGCAAACAGCAGAGCTTCCAGATGAGTGACTTTTTCCATTTGTTTAGTCTCCGTGTCCTTGCCAGGAGGAACAAAGATAAAAGATACCCATCAGAAAAACACTATGGTGTTAGTAATGTTGGTAACAGTAGTTTAAACTAAAGGTAGACACGAAATAGCTTTATTTGCAGCCTTACATATACTTCCCTGGCTTTGTTTATAGCCTTGCATACACTGTTTATAAGAGGAGCTGTGCTCTGCTAATGGCTGCATTCAGGGACAGTGGGAATGTTTAGCTTTCACAAAACAAAGAGGTCCTGGTCCCTCCTACGGCAGATCTGGGTGGACAGGCTGGGGAGGGAATGGATATAGGGGGCACAAAGTGAGTGGGGTGCCTCATCCTTCACTTCAAGAGGGAGCAGTGTTTCATAGTGGACTTTGGGAAACAACAGAATGAAGGTGCCTTTTTTGAAAGGAAAAAATTAACTGACGTCTTATAAAATCACAGACCGTGAACCTTCATGGCTTAATCATTCCTCGTTACTTACTGTGTAGCCTTCACAATTCTATGATCCCAGTCCCCTCAGCAGGAAGTGTTACCACCTTAAGATGCTGAAAGTCAAACAAGAAGCAATTCTTGGACTAAATAAACTATCTTTAACATTCTGTGTTATTTCACTTTAAATTGCTCTTCAAACATGGAACTACTCTGACATACACTTTAAGCACCCCTTTGCCTTGCTTACAGGTGGAATATTGTGAAAGCACATTGAGGGAAAGGTGGAAATTTGCTATTAAAAGATACCTAAGAAAACACATGCACAATAATGGAGAAATTATCTGAGAATTACAATGTTTTAATAAGCCATTGGACAATACCTCCAAAGCCTGCACGTACAAACCAGATATTTATTGTATAACGTGTAGCACAACTGGAGTCTGTGATGGCTGAGATCCTGAGTGGCATTGCAATTGGAAGCATCAACATCCACTAACAAAACCTTCATTTGGCTGCTGTACCTACAAGTGGGTTTGTGCCATCTGTAAAACCCTTGAATAAACATATTCTAGGCCTGCAGAATATTACAGTCCAATCTGTAAGTGTGCCAAGGAAATACATCAGACAGTGCCTGTTAGCATAAGACATGGCCATAATTCTATGAAAATTAGAGGTTTGGATGCAGTTGTGCTCTGGATCACTGGAAGTCAGTGATATTTCATAAGCAAGTGTTTAAAAAAATGCATACTTGCTATAACCTCTCTGAAGCTGTTATCATTTGTCCTGATACTTTTTTGTTGTTTTTGTTGAAGAAAATATATCAATTTCCAGTTGGAACATGAAGTTAATTTCATGTGTTCAGGAAAAAAGGGCCATTTCTCAGTTCAGGTTTATTTGATGTCTGTTAGTACAGAATAGGTGAAACAAAAATAACTTCGATTTTACATATTTGTTTCCTGGTGTCCCTCTGTTGCAGTAAGTTGTTTAATGCAACATGTGTTGAAATGTGCTGTCCTTTGTAACAGGACACAGCTCTCCTTGTGGAAAAGATTACAGCTGGAAAGTGTGCCAGGGGCACTGACTGGGATTGCTCTCTGTAAAGACATAGGAAGAGCAGATACCAGGGAGACACAGAGGTATTTAAGTTAAAGGATAATACTGGCCCAGGGTCAAAGGAGTGTAATTTCCCCTAAGCCAAGCAATTATGATAAGGTTTCTAACTTCTGGATGGATGAAGATATGGAACAGCCTTTCAGACAAAGTAATGGTAGGGGCACCCTGATTTATTTCAAGAAGCTGCTTAAATCATGGCAGGAAAAGAATCATGGCAGGAAAAGATAACAGCCAAGCAGTGATTCTGAACATTGTATTCAATGTCCTCCTTGTATTATTTATACCCACTTACCTAATATAATCCCACTGTGAGGGCTTTTGATGACAAAGATGGAACTGATTTCATCCCTTTGCTTCTGAGATTTTTTTCCTCTCCTTTATCTTAATTTAAAAAAAAGAAAAGTAACATATTGAGATAGGAATCCGATAATAGCATTAACAAATAAATAGCAAATAATCTGTATAATAAACTAAACCCATCACTTTTCCTTTCTTTTCAACCTTGGAAACAATGATAGAAGTGGAGATGCAGAAATTAAGTATTTTTACATCAAGAAAGTCAGACAGTGTCTTTTTCCAGTTCACAGGCACTAATAAAATATTTTTAAATGTTTTACTCATTTTTGTCTTTTTCAGAAATCTAAGATCCATGTTTTGAGTCTAAACAACATGAGAATAATCTATTACATGTGCAGTCCTAATGCTAAAAATATGATGAAAAAAGATGTGTTGGGAGATAGCCGTGACAGATGATTATGGCAGCATTTTTGAAAGAAAAAAAATGCAGCTCTCATAGGAAAAAGTGACCTATTTGGAAACAAAGGAGGATGCAACAGCTTTTCCTCTTTCTCATCAGCAGCTTCTGCCCAAGAGAGAATTAACTGGAATGTTTCTCTAAAGCCTTTGCTCCTCCTGTACATCTCCTCTTATATCCCTATCCTCACTCAGGAGATCCACATGCCAAGCCAGTAGGCTCTGGGCTTATACTGACTTGGAAGTAAGAGGGAAACCACTGTCTGGGGCATTAGGAAACACTACAAACAGGAGCTGCTTGCTCTGGATTTCAGTGTCAATGCAGTGCCCACAGACCCTCCCGATGCAGCCACTGGCACTGCCCTTCATTGCTGTGTTTGCTGAACTCCCTCATTAAACTCTATTAATAATAATTAAAAAAAAAAAAAGTATGTGAAGGATTCAGCTTCCCCCAGGAGTTTTGGTTGACATTCTTTCCCTGATGATATAAAGGGAAAGGAAAACAAATCAAGAAATAATTTTTAAAACAACTGTATAAAAAGGCTTGGCCCCCTGTTCCTTTGGGGATTGCAACTCCCCCTGCTGTGTGAGAGCCCTGGATGTTCATTTCTCCCACCCTGCTGCCCGATACATGAAAATGGCTTCAAAGGCAGCATTTTGTGCAGCATCCCTTTGAGTCAGCTAAAGAGATTCTGGTGAATTCCAGTGAGAAAATGTATAGCTGAGGATGTCACATCTCCTTTTGCTCTCTTTGGCAAGTGATTGGCATGGAGAGGTGCTGAACATCCACCACAGCAGCAATGCACCAGAAATCACAAATAGCTTCATTTTTACAAAAAAAAAAAAAATGGCCTTAAAAAACTCTGCCTCTGGCTACGAATGTTAGAATGGAAGGCGCTCATTTGAAAAAAAAAAAGGCGAAGGGGAAGGGGAAAGGGAAACCTTGAAAAGCTGAAGTAATCTTGGTTTTGGCTTAGTGGTGCAATTTAGGTTTCATCCTGACTGTGGAGAAAGACTCCCTCAGAGCTGCTGTGCTCTGAGGCTGTACCAGTGAGAACCCAGGAGAGCCCAGGAAGGAAAGATGTGGTACTACTTTCAGCCGTATGTCCCAAATGAGACTAAAACTATGTGGGATAGGAAAATATAAGATTTAGGGAGCATTTACTGGCTCTGGCATCTCTACTGCTGGAAAACAGTGTTTTCACAGGCACTGTATTCTCCTCAAAGCAGGGACTGTGTCCTTTCTCTGTAGAGGCTCCATGCTCGTATTTTATACTGTTAACTGCGTAGATGACTGAGTGTTGCTTTGCTTTCTACCTCTTCCTTAAAGTAGAAGTCAACAGACAATTTGGAAAGTTCATTATATTCCATCACTTCTCTGCTCCTACTTTCTAACAGTTTAATCTCTCTAAGGAAAAACTCTGCATCTACATGTTTACAAGGCATCGAGAGCTTCTACACTTGCCCAGCAAAGTACAGATAGATTTAACTCTCCTCCTGGATGGGGATTTAATTCCTCACTCCAACTCCTCAGTTAATTAATCCCTCAGGTTCAAGCTCTCCAAGCCCAGCTGGTGACAAGATGTCAGTAGATTTTCCTCGAGATCCATGTTTTCATAAAAGCATTCTGAGCACACATTCCAAAGCACTCGGGAACAAAGTGACAGTGAAAGCCCGGCCAGCCAGGGCACATCTCCTATTGGAGGAAGTTCCTAAATCACCTAAAGCGGTCTGAAAATGCACCTGAATGTGTGGCAATGTCATACAGGGAAGTGAGAGGAATCGGGAGGGAATGACTCTGATGTGAGGAAATGGTGACTACGTGCTGCCAGCTGTTCTTATCTAGAAAACACAGGGATGTAAGACTTCATTACAGGGATTTCAGTGTAGAAACGTGTTTTCTGTCACT